>NW_020955389.1:2327316-2456750 GCF_003031625.1 Empidonax traillii | reverse complement strand
TATCTACCAGATGGTAAATGCAGTCCAATGTAAAAAATTAGTCTGGGAGCAGGGAATCAATCATTCAGCACACTGATCAGCAAAGGGATTTGGGTGTTATAGCAGAAAAATTAATGAGCTGGCAATCCACTGCAGAGTAGCATTAAAACAAAAGACACTACACTGTAATAAAAGAGTCCTCACCCAAAGACAAAAGAGATGAACATCCTGTTTTATTAGACACTTGGTAAACCTAATTTAAAGTCCTGTATTAGATACCAAAACCCTTATATTATTCAAACATAATGATTCAAAAGTTCAGTATCAAAATCTGGAAATCAGAGTTAATTTAGGAAAGTGAAGTTTTTCACTGCTTTCACAGTTCTTTCCCAAATATATAGGTTTTTCTGTCATGCAAATTACTTACTACTATTTTATATTATGGCAATTGATATTTCTATGCTATTTAAAGTCACTCTACAGTGCATTCAGAATTACCTAATGAGAAATTATAAGATACTAACTTTATCCTATAATTACATCTTTTTTTGAAATGCCTGAAAATGTGTCCCTAGCCCCCTTCAGTTACTTAGGCTACAAGAGATCAAAATAGCTTTAGCACCAAGAGCTCTTCATTACTTTTCTCTGATTTTTCGTAGGAAGCATTGAGTCTCCATGTAGAAAAGTCTAAGGAACTCATTAAGAAGAAACTAGAAAAGTCTTCTGTCCCAGTATCCACTTTTAAGTTTGGGGTGGTTTTTTGTTTTGTTTTGTTTGTTGTTTGTTTGTTTGTTTTTGGTTTTGTGTTTTTTTTTTTCCTATGGATTAGGTGTAGGATAGGCTATTTGGGAAATTACACTGTGTACACTATGACACTGTGTCTGCAGGGAGGAAGGGCAGCAGCAAGATCTGACCATGCTGGTGCAAGGCCACTTGACACAGGTGGAAAATCTGTCTGTGGGTCCCCTCTCCAGCCTAAGGCAGCAATGCACTTCTGTGACTGCAGGCAGCTGAAAGAAACAGGTTTAAAAGTATTTATTTTTTAATGTGGAAAGCTACCTGAATCTGCTCTTGTGTGTCCTCTGTGAGAAAATGCTTTATTTTTTAAAACAGCCAAGGAGCTAGGAGACCTTTCTGCCCTACTATCCTCTGATTTTGGCCTTTTCTTACTTGGTTTGTTTTTTTCTTGGAGGTGAGGATTGGTAGACTGATAAACAGCTAGCAAAGCACACATAAAAAAATCTCATGTATATCATGCAAATATGACACCCAAATTGTCTTTCAATTTCTTAGTATTTCTTAAGGAATCACTTAAACATAAAAAAGATTTCTACAAATAGAGGGGAAAGGAGCTGGTGGTCAGACTACCTAAACAGCAGAGAGAAGCACACTACCTATGGAGTTTTTCCAGAAGTGCTAACTACTTCTTAAAATCAACAGGAGCTCCTAGATCATGGTCCCTGTGAAAACCAGATTTCTCTATGTACAGGATAAGGAGTAAGAACCTGTAAATATAGTCTCATAGAGCTCTGTAGATTAGAGGTGTAGAAACAATGATTTTCCATTGTCTTGCAGTCAAACCTGTACCAAAGTGATGGACTCAATTGCCTACATTTCTCCAAGCCACAGAGACATGTTTACACCCAGTTCAGCCTGGGTGTAAATGGGAACTGTACCTCAGTTATTGTTTGTGTATCTCAGGACTGAAATTAGTCTTTCATTTCAGAGGTGTGGGTGTGGGACAAAGGGCAGAATTCAGTCATGCATATTTACATGTAAGTTTAGTTGTGTTTTTTTTTCCCCCTACTATATTTATATGAATATTTGTGCTGGTTAATTTTTTTCTGCCATTTTGGGTGTTCACAACACTTTTGAAGACAGCTGACCAAGGCTGTGAACTGAGTGTGGCTCTGGCCCTACACTGAAACAGAAAACGTGGATTACATTCAGATTAGGAGTGACACAAGGTCTATCAGTGCCCCAGCAATTAGATGATCCAGAGCAGGGATGATAATGCATCTGCTGGCCTTCCTCACCCTGTTCCCATGGCCTGACTGGCTGTCTCTAGGAGGAGGATGGGGTTCTGCTCCTTTCTTACTTGGCCAGCTGTTTGAGCACCTGGCAAAGTCAAGATGTCCTTTGCAACATCTGGGCAAGGGCAGAATGGCAGCCAACAAGTCGAAGTTCCTTGATTCTCTGCTGTCCACCACGTAATAACAGCTAATTTATGGTAATTAGGAAGTCTCCCTCAACAGCTGTAAGCTGACACCAGGCGCATTTTGGCAGAGTGTCCACTGGCTGTGCTTCTCGGCCCCAGAACCACCGGGAAGGCGACTCGTGAGCTCTCTAATCCACCCTTACATTTGCCGAGGGAATCCCCAGCAGGGAACCGTGAATAATTTCCACCTGCTCTGTGCTGCGTGAGTAGCATGACCAGAAAAGGGAGAGATGGATGAATATGTTGAAGAGGTGACCTGCTGTCTGTCCTTTAAATAAGGCTAGTTTGTTGCTCTGAAATTCTGGTCATCACAGGTCTAGTGGCTTTGTTTGGCTTGCCAGTGTGGTGGGCTGCAGAGATGCCGCCAGCTCTGAGTGAGCTGAACTTCCATCAGTTCTCTACAAACCTGGTGGCTCTGCCAGCCCTGTGTCAGACATCGTTGTTAGAGGCCATGAAGCAGGAGAGCATGCCTTGCTCCACAGATGCCATACTGTAGCCTGACTATGAAGTCCCAGCCCCTGAAAATCCTTCCCAGGCTGGCAAAGTGGCTTAGCAGGCGCTTTGGGAATTGTATTTCTCCTGATGTTTCAGTATGGATAAACGAGCAGGCAGAGAGGAATTATTAGCTATAGATTTATCTGACAGGAATGTGTACGGGAGAAAAATGTTATTTCAGTAAGCTGAGCAGTGATTTGTTTTTTTGGAAACGTAATATAGTTGTTAAAGTCTGAAAGGAAAGGAGCTGGCTGCTCAGGTCCTTCCTGGCTTCTGTAACTTACTGGAATTACCAGAACTCATTAAGAAACCTAAATGATCAACCAGGGGCTTGTTTGTTTGTTTTCTCCCCGTGACTTTTATGTGGCTGGTTATTTTGTTTCTTTTCCAGGGGTTTTCTGTTTAATTACAGTTTTCAAAACTAGGCCTAAATAGCATAGTGTATGGGTGTTTGGAGGAGAGAGTTTCTGCAAACCTAATTATGCTCCAGCACCATTCATACTGCTAATGTTTCAGGGATATTACCCAAGAGTTAATTTATTTCCTTTTTCTGTATACAAAATAAGAATCTAATACTATTTTTACAAAGTCTTGTGTATCATAAGAATGCACCACAATGATTTTTTAATTTATAGATCTGCTAAAAGATTTTTAATGAGACTAAACTGCAAGAGAAAACTGAGGTTTTTGTATTAATTTGGAAACTATGAGATTTAACTGTTAGGTTTTTATCTCTTGCACAGAAAATACTCTCTTGTTGGAATTAGCTTCTATTTAGTATTCTGAAAATGAAAAGGTACTTAGTCTTTTGAAATCAGTAACCACTTAGGATATTTTTATAAATTCTTGATTTTGATGTAGACTGGCAGGGTCTGTGGAGATCCAGTGGCATGGTTCCCTATAATTAAGTTTTGAAGTGTATCCCTGTTGTTTCCTTCTAGAAGTCTGTAGCTTTAGAACATTCAGTGCTGGCATTAAAATCTTTTGGACTGCAACAACTGTTAAATTTTTTTGGTTGGATAACATACTTGTTTAAACAAGTTGATGTTTCATTCCTATTTCCAGCTAAGTTCTGCAACTTAGACATAGGTATTTCTTTCTGTTCCTTTCAAGAGAAAAGTAGCATTCCCACAAAAGAACTGTCATATATGCTGACTGTCATGCTAACAGTGTGTCATCCACATGGCTGGGAGAGGTCTGCCATGGCTTTGGGCCTCCTTGGTCACTATTTCCACACTCAAGCCTACTTCTCATGATCAGCCATTTCTTTCTTTTTGCCCCCATTATATACTATTTGCTTAACTGTATTTTACCAATGGAATTTAAAACTTTGTTAAAAATATATTAAAGAGAATAGACATTAGGGACATTACTGTAAATATTCTTACAATAATTTTGCTCTTATAATTTCTGTTTTCACAAGTTTACCACCTCAGGAACTTAACCAGTAACTTTTTTGGATGTTTTCAAAGATCTCCAAAACTTACACATGGGTCAGACTCATCTAAAAACTGCTTGACACTTTTTTTGGTGTTAATTAGGCTTTAAGTCTGGGTGAAAACTTGTATGTTAGGAAAACTGTGGATTAGGATACTTAGGTTTTTTAAATTGAACTTGATATATTCAATGAACAGCTTCCACTGCTGTGAATTATTGCATCCCGCTTGAATTACTTTGAGGAAGAAAAGCTTCCAGATGATGAGAAATGCCCAATTAGTGAACATGTCTGGAAAATCTGATTTGAGAAACTCGTCTAGCATTGCACAAGAACATAAAAATTACATTTGCTCAAATAACATTAATTCAGGAATCTTCTTGTTTCTGAGCACTTGATTTGCGCTTTTATTATGGCTTTGCTTAACAGAAGTTTCTTCAGAAAAAAGAACAACCCTCCCCTCTAAGCCTGGGAAAATACAGACCTTTCTTAGGATGGACTGATTTTTAAGTGGTTGTGAGGAAGGCTAAAACCATTATGTCCTGGCAGAGACCTCTCACTTGAATTAATTGCATAATGGATACCACTGAAAGTAGTTCTACTCTGTCAACCAGCCACCTGAAAAACAGACATGGAATTTTTCTATATATGTACTGAAAAGCAAAGACCTTGCAACCCTGGGCTCTCTCAGCAGGCCTGGGATCCCGTGTTTTCCAGTGGCTGTTTTTTAATCATCCTTGCCTCTTCCACTCTGTGGTGCCTCTCCTCTGGCTTTTCTTGTGGTCTTCTTTCTGTAGCTACCACTGTTCCTTCACTGTCAATTCTCAGCTTTGTACTCATACCCTTTTCAGCTCTCAGGCAAGGAAACCACTGAGCCCATATGAATATGACATGTATGACAAATATACAAGTTTGCCAGCACTGATTTTTGGTGCTGAAGCCACAGCTCACCTAGAACACCATGAAAAAAGAGTGCCAGCACTGATTTTTGGTGCTGAAGCCACAGCTCACCTAGAACACCATGAAAAAAGAGTGCATGAAAGGGGGGACCTCTGACCAATTTTGCTGATGGTGTGTAACAGATAAACTTCTTACAGCATCTTAAAATTTCAGGTGGATTGGATGTATTTTCACATAGAAGAATACAATGGTCTGAGCCTTGGCTATCGTACCTCCTACACCTTGTATCTCAGCTCCTGAATGCAAACATGGGAAAGATCAACCATACCGTAATGGTATGGTTGCAATTTTGTTTCTTAGAAGAAAACAAGCAACCCAAAAAACCACTGTATGTGTCCCAACTCCATTCTTAAAAACTACACAGCTGGAAATTTTCTATGAAAACAATGAACCCGCATGCTATAAGCAACCTAAAACTCGATCTTATGATATGTTGTTAACATAAAACAAGCAGTTCCCAGCTCTGTGTATTATTGCAACTTTAGAGACAGCAAGTTGCATTAAAATCAAAGAACTCCACATTTGCTTGAGAAGCTGTTCAGAAGTTAGGAAATACCAACATTTTGGACTATGAGATTCATTTTTCTCAAGTAAGTCAAATACCCTTGTTTTCATGGGCATGTTTAGGAGATTACTTCACAACTTATCCTGCAGAAGCTGTGTATAGCTTTTTCTTTCATGGTCTGTAAGACTGTTTTATTTCTTGCTATGGAAGAGAAAATAATAGAAATGAAACAAGTATTTATTCTGTGTATCTCTTAGAAAAATCAGCTGAATAATATCATTAGATGACTCTGAAAAACACTTTTGCAGAGCAGGAAGGGAAAGGTATAGTGTTTAATTTTGGGTTTTGTTTTTTAAATGTGACAGAAATCCCAAATCAAGGTATGGTTTTATGAGAGGGGTTACTGAGGGTTGACCTTGCCCAGGGTTTCACTCTGTTGCTCCTGGCTGTGTATCCCACCACAGACCTTGTCCTACTTCAGTGTACCCCACTCTTAAATGGGTCATTTCGCTAAAATGTGCAGAACCCTAGTGCAGCAAAAAGTGGATATTTTCTTATCTTGATGTTATTTCTTGGTTCTTAGTGTCACCACCCTGGAGGTGTTCAAGAAATGACTGGAGGTGCTGTGGTCTAGTTGACAACGTAGAGATCAGTCAAAGGCTGGACTCAATGATCGTGGAGGTCTTTTCCAGTCTAAATGATTCTGTGATTTTGTGACAAGTACTAGATGTGAGAGGACCATGTGGTGGAGAGCTGGAAGAGATCACAAGGAGATATGAGTCCTTGTCCCTGTTGGCACCATTGAACTGCCTACAAATTGTGCCCTTGCTGCACCTGGAGCAGGTCCTGTAACCGGAACTCCTGCCAATGCTTTGCTGCTCAGCCAGTGGAGCAGCATGAACTCCAGAGGCTAACCAAAGAGGAAGATAAAACCTTCAGAAAAAAGTTTGTACCTCTTTGGTTTGTGAGGCCATATATGTATTTTACATGGAATAATTTTTGAGTGAATTCTTGGTATTTCTCCATGAACACATGTCACAGAGTGAAACTTGAGTGTCTCCCTGGGTTGAACAGACATTACTAGAGCCACAAATAGATCTTATGCCATAGATGTTTCATCACAACACTGAAATACTGACTTTCAGTGTATCTCTTTCTACAAAAAGGGCAGGAATCTTGTGGAGTAAAGAAATGATCTTTCAGAAAACAGGAAGTTGTGTGTGGTGCAGTCAGATTGCCAGGGAAATTTTCTGCAGGTTTCCAACATAATTGAAGTCTATCAGACAGAAAGGGTTTGTTCCCCTTTTCAGAGTCTTACATAGCCAGTGTAGAAGTACTGCGTATGATTAATTTTCTTGTTTAATTTGCCTTGTTCTTCATGTTACACTTCACTAAATAGATTTACTTTTATTTCTGCCATTCCACATGACAGAATCTATCTGCACGAAAGGAATTGTAACTGCAAGAAAGGTGTTATGGACATAGAGTGAAATGGCAAAAGATGAGGCAGGAATCTAATGCAAGGTTTTAAACACTGTCGTACCCAAAAATGAGGAGTATTTAAACTTCTTATTCCACTGAAAAACTTGAAACCTGTGAAGTAATATGGTAGCATAATGGGAAGCATCTCTTATTGCAAGTTAAAAGCTGTTGTATGTTTGGCTAACAAAATACTGGGAATACATTATCATTAAATGGCAGTGCTGATGCAGTTACAACAATAACAATATACATAAGCCTCACAAAGCTATTAAATTTACTGTACCTTCTATGAGTAACAAAAAAAGCAAAGAAAACAAGACACAGCTGTAGGGAGAAAAAACCCCCCAGGATTAAACCAAGAAAGCATGGTAGCTAACAAAAAAAAAGAGCATTCACCTTGAATGGCAACAACAAAACAACCCCAAACAAATCAAAACATAAACCTTTTATCTCAGAGGAATCGTCTTTTTCTGAGTTAGTGTCTCTGGAAACATTTTAATCACGTAATCAAGTACCAGAAACATTAATGATTTCTAACCTGCTGAAACTCCTTGTCTCTTGGGGTCTGCTTCATCACCTCAGCTTACAAGATCTGCATCTTCCGGCTTGGCTCGTGATCACAAACCCCAAGGAAAAAAGGCTATTTCTGAGAGAGCTGTGTGAACCCTCTCCACTTAAGCAAGACAGTTGATTTGAATCACTGTGTAAAATATACAGTTGGGTTTTTTTTCCCCTTTGTGTTTATGGAAGCAGTCTTGCTCGGCACTGGACAGTAGGGAAACTGAGGACACAGTGGCTGTACCATCCTTCTCTACTGCCTTGCAACATGATGCCACCTGTGTGTTGACCCTTGGTATCTTCTGTGTGAGCCCAGGCCACAGATGAAGGTGTTCAAGGGTACATGCCTCTACTGTACCCCTACCTATGGCATGTCAAGTCATTGAGCCTTTTGAGCCTGGCAGTCCAGTCAGCTTGTAGCCAATGTGTCCATCCCACCTGTATTTCCTTAGCTTAAAAAGGAGGCTGCTGTGGGAGATGGTATCACAAGTCTAAATATGTTGCACCTCTACTGTTCTCTCTTCAGACTCTTCCTTCATGGAAGAGAGTGAGGGAGTCAGCCATGATTTTCCCTTGTAAAATCCATACTGGCTGCTCTGGCTGGTCATCTCCTCCTGTCTTTGGAGGTGGATTACAAGAGGATGTTCACCTGGGGCTGAGATGTGACTGACCCACTGATTGTTCCCTGTGTCCCCTTCACTGCCCTTCCATAAAGATGGGAATAATGTTAGCCTTTTACTTGTTGTCAGGGACCTTGCTCTATGTCTTTCATTTCTCACAGTGGATTGCCAGCCAACTCTGTCGGATCCTTGGGTGAAACCTGTCCTGATGGATCTGAACATACCTGGTTTCCTCTAAGTAGTCTGTCTTAATTGCTACTTGTCTGTTGGCTGGCCCTCTGTGTTTTGAAAGAGGTTTATGGCTGCTGGGACTTGGCAGCTGGCTTTGTCTATGAAGACTTGTAAGAAAGGACTCTGAGTGGTGCAGCCTCTTCTTTGATTCCTGTTACTTGTCTCTTCCCCGTTCATCAACAGACTCACATCTTTCCTGACCTTCCCCTTGCAAATAGCATTGTGGTAGAACAGTTTCTTTTTAACCTTAATGTCCCTTGCTAGCTCCAGCTGGGCTTTTGCCTTCAATTTTTTTGTGCCAGAATGCCCAGGCAATGCTTTTGTTCTCCTCCTGTCTTGCCTATCTTTGTTTACACTTGTGTGCTCCTTTTTTGTATTTTCAGTTCATTAAGACTCTTTTCAGCCAAGCGGGCATGCTGCCAAAAAGGTGAAGTTGAGGCAGGGAACAGTCAGAGCCACCGAGAGGTGCACTTGTGAAAAATACAGTGAGTGAATAACTTCCCTAAAGGTGATAGATTTAGGCCGATGAGGGTACAGACTTTAAAATAAGGCACAGAAGTGTCTGTCTTTGTCCTGGAAAAGGACATTGACTGAAAAGAGATGAGGGTGGGTGAAATGTCAGACTTTTTGTCCTGCTTTTCAGTAAATTTTTCATTTCACGCTAAACTTCATATTACTGCAGTCACATTGCTACCAAACCAGCTGTGCAGAATTCACTGTGTGGAGTCAAAAGTGGACAGGCCAGCAGGAAAGTAATGAAAGCAGAGAGCTTTCTTAGGAAATTAAATAGTTGTGTGTGTCTATGTAGGAAAAGTCTGCTGAAGGTCAGTGTGTACAGGTGTGTGGAGTGGGCAATTGGTGGGGTATCAGAAAACGTGGCAGGATGGCAGGTGAGGAAAGCTATTCCTCAGAGAAAAGGAATTTGAAGATTAAAAGATCTGAAGGAAGAGTTCATTATTAAGTCTGGATCAAGGGACTGAGGCTAAAACAAGTGAGAAGGCAACAGTCTTCAGTCAGGAGTGAATGAAGATTAAAACTGCTTTTAGTTCAAGGCAAAAGTTGAAGAAAGAGGAAGAGGTAAATATAGGAACAGAAGGAATAGTAAAAAGGGATTTGGAGACATCAACTTGGAAAGAGAGAGCAAAAATCTTGCTGGCCTCAAACAATGGAGAAAGCATGGGGTGAGAACAGGAACTCTTCCTAGCCATTAGGGAACAAAACTGGATCATCAGGAGAGAAGAGGCAGTGGATGGCTGTGAGGTGGGAGGGAGTGAGGAGGGCACAGTGCTGAGACTCTGGCAGGAGAGGTTGAGGGCAGCAACCAGGGTGTTGGACAAGCAAGTGGAGAAGGGGTGTTAAGAGAGAGAGAAGACAAGAAGACAATAAGGGATGATATTGCATCTAGCTGAGGAATTGGCTAAGAGAGAGAAAAAGTAAATAATTAGGAAGAAGAAACATGTTGAAGATTCGTAAAAAAACCCTACTACGTTAGGAAGCAGGAAAAGGGAAATCAGTTCATCAAAAATGTAATTACTTTCTTTTTTTTTTCCTGTCTTTCTTAAAAACCCAGAAAACCTTTTTGCACTGCTAGTGTCTATTTATCTAAATCCTCTTCTCAGTTATTGTGGTTTCCCATTAGAAACATATATATATTTCTCTATTTAACAGACCATGAGGAAAAATGACAGATTAAGCCTCTAATACTGAAAATATGCACGTGCTTAATTCTGCAGTCATATACTTATGTTCTTAGCTGTTTTGTTAGATCAGAGCTGGAGTGCTCAGCCGCTTTAAATATTGAAAATGAAGATGCTTTCAAAAGGATTTAATGCTATTTCAGACTTAACAGATTTGGATATTAGATCAAGAATACTTAAAAAATACCCCACCCTGGAAGACTCACATAATTTTTAATTTGCTGTGATATCTTTATACAACAGTAAATTCCATATATTTATCATTCATGAGATTTTTTCAAAGCTGAAATTACTTACTTAATGTTTATTAGTACCTTTGAAAAATCTCCTAATTAATTTCAGAAAAATATATTCAAAGTATATTCAAGTCAAAAATTAAATTAAGACACAGATGATGCTGGACCTAATACTCAGTGACTGGATGAAGACTTTAAATTTAAACTGGCCAGGCATTTTTCTGGCTTGGAATCAGATATATGAAATATGCACAAGCTGGGTTTTTTTCTATGTTTATGATTCATATCTAATTCCTTCAAAACATTTGATTAATGATTTTTGATTGAGAATTTTCTTTGGAACATTTACTTGTGCTTTCTAGTTAAAAAGAAACTATGTTGCCAGGATTTTCTGAGCATACTCCGATTTTATTCCTAGAGTTCCATATTAAAATGAATGAGGTTGATATGACAGAAGTTTCTAAACTCTTTTAGAGACCATTCTACTTAAAAAAATAAATTAATTTTTGCATTATTTACTTAGATATTGGAAACTTTTGAGGAAGAAAATTAGGTTGGTGACAAAGAAACTGCCCTTTTTTCCTTTGATAAATATTGTTTATAAATATGGAATCACCGAATGTTGTATTTTTGTCCCATAGTCTCTGTGAAGAAATGATGATGTAAGTTTATCTCTGTGACTTAGAAAAATAAGTCTTATTCCTCTTTTCTTTTACATAGTTATTATCCAACATAAATATTATGTTATTATACTGTCAGAGCTTAATGTTGACATGCTGATCTTCATTACATTTTATCTTGGCAATAGCAAGAGGTTCTGTGATGAAATTTAGTATCCTGATTTTAGATTCTCAAATCATTATGTTTCCCTACAGGTGGATTTTTTTCACATTTAAAATTATATTATAAAGTTAAAGGTAAATATTCAAGTTGTTTTTGAAATATTTACTATAATTTCTGTGTGTTACAATATTTTTATAAAATTGATGTTGCTTCCTTTCCAGGTCTCAAAACATAAGGGGCTCATAATTAAATGCTCTTATTACTGTTTTATGTTTTGATTTGATCACTTAGTAAAAACAAAATGCCTTGTTGCATAGTAGAAGTGTAAGAGAATGTGTGATGAAAATAAAGGTTTCTGTTTGAACCGAAACCCTTTAGTCAAACCTAATTTTTACAGCTGTATTTGAAAGTGATACGTTAAATACAGGAGGCACAGTTATGGGTTCTTCAAACGCAAGGAAAATACAATACTCTGGTGTGCTGTCACAGAAGCAGCACTGGTCAGTGACTGATTAATCATAAAGTCTTGTAGCTGAATATTTCTCCCTTGAATGCCTCCCCCAGACTGAAAAAGAACCTGATAGTTCTGGTAAAACTTTGCTGATCCATCCTGGAAGCAGAGAGGAAGACAATGTTGTAATGAGTGTCTGCTTTTCTTTCCATAGCACAAGGCCATCTGCATCCTACTCTGCTCCCATAATTCATACTCCACACTGTGAGAAAGACAAAACAAGTGCTCTGTTGGTGTGCTTGTAGTGTACATACAGTGATTTTTATGTTAAGGTTGTCCGTGAGACGACATGAGTCAAGTTGCCTGACATTTGGACAGTGCTTGGGTTTGACTGAGCTGTCTGATGGGTAAATAACATAGTGGATTAGTGCTGGACAGAGGGCATGTGCATTATGTATGTGTGCAAAGATTGGATGAAACATGGCTTTGTGCCTATAAAGTCATGTTTCCCGCGTAACGTGCTCCAGTAACAATACACTAGAGTTGCAATAGTATTACTAGTGTACTAATGCTAACAGTATTCTGCTAGTATGCTAGCAGAATTATTCTGATAGAAACAGTATACATTCTTGAGCAAGAATATTTCTGGCAATATCTCTCTTTGGGAGAAATGGTCTTGCAACCCTTGGGAAACAGGTCCTTGCTGAATTCAGCCACCGTCCCGTCCTCTGGCAGGTGCCCTGTGCGTCAGAAAGATGCCAACATCTCCAGCTTCTCACAGTGGACACAAGAGTTCAGAAACCTTCTGTGCAGTCCATTGCTTTCTTGATCTTTCCTGATCTGGTAGATCTTTGTGCTTTTTATGTGCATGTCTGTCTTGGTTTTCTGCCACCCTTTCCCTCTCTGAGACAAGGAGAAGGCTATCTGTAAGATAGCCTTCTCCTTGTCTTCTCCTCCTTAGGGTTGTGGTATTTCATTATTTCATAACAGGCTTATGGACAGAGAAGATAAAGGCAGCTCTTCTGCCTCATTTTGTTCTTCTAACGTGTTGCTGTTACAAACCCAAAGACATGGTATTTGGGTACCTGTCTACCTCACATTAAATGAAATTATACTATTTGTCATGCAGGATACTTCCCTTTTCTCTCTCCATCCCCTTGGGAAAACTGGATGCATATTATATTACTGTCCCTAATGAGTTTATTAGTGAAGCAAAAGTTCAAAAAAGTAGAAAAATGCAAACGGTAAAAATTGGAGGACCAGGTACTGTGTGAGGCACAGTACAAACCCTCTAGGCAGCAGATGTAGCGCCTTGACAGGAGGTGGAGTGTGCTGCTGTCTCTGGTTCTAAGGACCATCACAAACACCATCGCTGGATATGCAAGGGGCAAGGGACAAGGCATTTCCTAATATTTGTGTGTTCAGGTGTGATCTGTGTTTGGCTGTCATATTCCTCCAGCAAAACTCACATCTTCCAGGAGATCTTTGTGCTTTGTAACCACTTCTGTTATTCTACATTTTTTTGCTTTTTTTCATCTGCACGGAAGTTGGCTTTCTTGTGGCAGAATAAAGACCTTTCGCTGTTCATGAGTTACATCAGACGCGTTTTTTCCTGCAATCAGGAGAGCGCAAGAATTTCCAGCACAATTTTATTTCCCAGTGTCTGGAACAGCAGGGGGAAGACACACTCAGTGTGTCCTTGTCCAAGAAGCATGCTTGGTCCAGGATGAGTGAAAAAGCAAAGTTATGATTTAATCCATCAGTTGCATCCAGTGTTGCCTTCACCTGTTCTGGATACTGCTTTTAGTCCTGCTGCTAAAGTTGTGGTGTAAGGTTACTTGAGTCATTTTTACTGACATCCTCTTATCCCCTCTCTGAAGTATGTGAAGTATGTGCAGGTACTCACAGCAGAGAGCAGATATTGATTGTGGGTGTATGGGGAGGCAATGTGGACAGATTTCAGAGGTGGTTGTCCACCCCATCCATATCCAAGCTCCCTGAGCATGTTTGATGTGTGAGTAGATAAACATTATGTCTCTCCTTCTTTTTGCTCCAGACCTCAGAGAGGTCCAGACAAATTTAACTCACTGTTTAGGTCCACTCTGGAAGACATCATTTGGATAGCCTCATCTTGGAGAGACAGCCTTCTAATTATGAAGGTGGTGTGGTTCCCTGCCCACTCCGCATTTTTAAAGGTCTAACAGACTCTATCTGTGTGAAACAGCAGGAGATCAGATCCCTCGGTGCTTTAAGTCCAGTTTCAATGAGGATTTTAGTAATGAGTTTGGCAGGTTTCTCTACTGTTTCCAGCAAAAACTAAAGAGTGCCTGTTCCTACACTTTGAGTGCTCTGCTAGTGCAGAATAGTGCCTCAGCATTCCCCAAGGGCTAAATTGGTAGACATGTACACCCTGAAGTCTGTTCTCTAACAGAGCCTTGTATATCCTGCTGCTCTACCCAAAACCATCAACCTGACCCCAGACAACAAAAATGACAGTTCTTTCATTTTTCAGTATCCTTTGCAGGGGAGGTGGGAGTACCAGAGGAGATAGATTTCAAAGATAAGTTTGGATTAAAATATGATAATACTTTAAAATAAAAACAGTCAATATTTTAGTACTTAATGTTGTGATGTAAGATTTAGATGTTATTGTCTACATTTTTTGCAAAGTACTAAACTTACTTTCTCATACATACTTTGATAGTATGGAGAAGAAAAAAAAACACTGCAATTTGTGAGTTTAATTGTATTGTGGCAAATATCCACAGAGGACTTGTGTAAAAAATGTTATTTGCTTAGCAAGAAGTGCAAATACTTTATTTAGAACAAAATTGTAATTAAAAAAAAAAACAGACAAACCCTTACTAGATCAAAATACTTATCAGATCAATTTACTAATAAGTGTAGTAAAGCATACCTTTTTTCCCTAACTCTTCCTTGTAATGTCGCTATTTTTTCATAATGCAGTAAGTGGCCAGTCTACTAACTACTTCTGGAGAAAATGTATTTTTATGGAACTTACATGGCACAGCAGTCCTGTGAACTTCTTTATTGAATTATTAACATATAGTACCAGTTGATATAAATCATTGTGTCTGATATATAAGTATTAGATTAATTCACTTGTCAGTGGAATATGTGGAAGGATACTCACTGAAGGATACTCACTGCAGGATATGTTAAATGTGTGATTACTTCAATTTTTGTATTGGAAAAAGCATACAAAGCATTTTTATTGGGATTTGGATTTCAAATGACTTTGTAAAACTAATTATTTGTGGAAAGAGAGTATTTTTCTGTCTCTGAAGGTCTGTTTATTATTATTATTTATTTTATATCTTTAAAGACAAATTCAAAGGGAATTTGAAAGATTTTGTGTATTTCTTCCACCCTAGTGTCTCACTGAGGATAATATTTTAAAGCTGGATTTTTACAGGTAGTCTTTTGAATATAGTCACTGAAAAAATACAGATAAACGGAAACAGCATTATTACAGAGTTGCAAAATTCTCCTGCAAATAATAGCATTTGAATATTTGAATATTGAACAGCTTTTATGTGATGTATTATGGCTGGTTTACAAACATAAGCCGTAGTTAAACTCATTTGAAGTACATATGTGTGTGTATTACCTTTTTTAAGCCAGGAGAAATTACAATTTTAAATCGTCAAAAAATGTAAAATGGGAGGGAAAATCATCTGAAATGCAATTTTAAGGCCAAAAGAGACTGTTGTGAGCATCTACCTAAACTCTTCATGTGCATGGTCTAGATTTTCATCCAGTAATTCCCATATAAAAGTCCATAATTTCTGTCTGAGCTAAAATATGGCTTCTAGGCATACATCCCAAACTTGATTTTTAAAGCCTTGAAAAGTCAGAGTATCTGCCAGTCCCCAGGTGTGTTGTCTCAGTGGTTACTTCTCCTCAGTGTGAAATCTACTTCACATTGCCGCTTTGAATTCGTTCAAGATTCTGCTCCCAGCAGCCAAGCCTTGTTGTCCTTTTGTTTCCTAAATTAAAGTGCTCTCTACTGTCAGGAGCCATCTTTCTGCTGAGGTATTTGTATACAGCGTCATCAACTTCTGAGCTTCAAGCTGAGAGGGAGTTTGCTAGAGCTTGATGCCAGGAATTACATAGCCTGCTTCCAAATCACTGACACACAGCTTACATCTGTAAGTTGTCCTCAATGTTTGTGGGTGTGCTGTAGATGTTGTCCCAAGCCCTGTTGTCACAGCTGACCCCACGGCTCTGGACGTACACGATGGAAGACGTCACTCAGTATGCTCAGATAACCAAGCAGTGATGTTTTAGTGGATATGGGAAGCTTTAACACAAGCAGCCAAAGTTCAAGAGCTTTGTCTGAGAAATTTCTAAATACTTCATAGCAGAATTCCTCTACTACTAGTACTAGGAAGGGTGGAGTGAGAGCATTAATTGCCTTTATAAGGAAAGGAGAGTCCTTGCAAACCTCTAATTCAAGCTTTCCTGCTCAGGTTTGAGAGCCCCAGTAGTGCCTTCTTGGGAGCAGAGCCAGAGCTTGACTGAAGCCAGAGCAGGGCTGGCTGAGGAGACAAAGTGGACACTGGTGGATGGGCTGGAGCTGCTGGAGGGGCACCACCAGGGGCAGTGGGGAGAGGGCTGGAAGCAGAGTGCTGCTGATCTTCTCTGCTTTGGCAAATCCCAGCAATGATGGAAAGAAGATGCATGTGACTCAGGGAAATGTGCAGCCATGTGTGTGCCTGGAAAACGTCATTGACGTGGCTGAGAGTCCATGTTAAGCAGTGCTTTGATATCTCTACTCTTAGAAACCAGGGGCAGTTTCCCCGCTTACAGGTGGCTGTGGCAGAGGAATGCTGCCCTGCGTAGAAAAAAAGGGAACTCATCACAAAAGCAGTTGTTGGTGTGGTACAAATAATAAGTTTTCTTTGCACACGATTGTGGCGAAGGCATAAATGTCAGACAAGTATGTCTTAGGATGGTGTATATATATGTGCCTGGGCTTTTAAAAGGCCCAGTTTCACAAAGTTTATAATACTAATTAATCTCTGAGGAAAAACTTATTTTCATGGAGCATGCGTATTGAATTAAAGTTTAAATTCGATATTTTACCAAGTGCTTTAATATACTTAGGCATCCACAGTCAGGTGCAGGGGGGAGAGAAGTGAAGTTAGCAGGTAAATTTAAAGTTTCTACATGCACATCAACAGGCCCATTAATTTATTTTATTTTGTTATACGTGTGTGTAGAATTAGGGAATAAATATGTTGCAAACTACCTCCAGGGATCACCTAGTTCGTATGGGGGGTGTGTGTGCATGTGTGTATATACATATATATATGGGGGGGTACTTACACATATATCTGGTTATAAAATGAAAAATGAGAATGTTGATATAAGTTCATGTTAGGAGTGGTGGGTTGGAAAAGAAAGCAAGAGGACACAAATGACAAGAAATCAATGCCCAGTGGAGGTAAGAACAACACAGAATATTTTCAAGACACAATAGCATGGAAAAAAACCCTAAACCTAAAAAAGATATTTTTTCATTACTATGTGGACAGAGTAGATCACAAACAGTTATACAGAAAAGTGCTCATTTCAGGGAAACAGTCAATAAATAATTTCTTCTGAAGTCAAAAAAAGCCAAATGATACATGTATATCAAGAAACAGCGAGAAGGAGAATGAAATATTTTCAAAAATAATTGGGAAGAACTTTAAACAGTACCTGATGATAATTTTTAGGCTGTTTCTGAGTTGGACTAAGATTCAAAATGGGGATGTTTTGAGGACTCTTTCACCAATGTTTCAAAGTGTCAAATGGGATCCTGTCCTGGGAAATGTTTTTTATCCACAGCAGGATGGCTTTCCAAGCAGTGTGAAGGCTGGAGTAGTGGCTGACTGGGGACACGTCTGTGGCCAGTGCAGCCCAGAAGGGCAGCCCAAGAGGTCGCATGTGTTGAAGATCTTCCTGCCTCTTGATCTAGGAGACAATGAATAAGCTCAACAGCTCAATAATCACTTAAGCAGGGTTTTTGCTTTGCAGGTTCAGATTTTTTTCATTTGTCCATGATCTCTTAGTAGACTTTTAACAGGATTCCCCTTTTAGGGGGGATGTCAGAATAGGAGTGTCAGTTCCTGTTAGCTACAGGTTTTGAACTCATTTTTGTGACCTCTAAATCCTCTTATGAGGCGTTTTTACCATGACAAAACTCCTTGTTCTATGGACACAAACAACGTTTTTTCTTTCTCCTTTTCCTCCCATTGCCCATGACTTTGTATCCTGGTATTAAAAGCTGTTTGGGAGTTCCAGCAAGCCTAAGCTACCAGGCAAAACAGATCACTCTGCAGTTTGACCTCTCTCCATCATCATTCACCCTTTCATTTGTTATATGACTGGTGAACTTTATTTGGGTGAAGACTATATTTTCTCTGCTTTCTCTCAGACCATCAGTAAAAGTGCTGAATGGCGTCAGGCTGAGAATGGGTATCCGAGCATCTCATTGACAAGGCCTTCACAGAAATCACAATCCCTGATTCACAATTACTGCTGATTTATAAGTCAATAAATGTCACAGATATCTGTGTATGATTTTTTAAAATAATTCTAAATTAAGTGCTTTGCAAAAATGTGTTTACCAACAGAGTTTCACTTCACAAAGAAACAGTGATCTCACCAGAGATAGTATTAAGTTTGTTGTCTGTCACAAAACTGTCGCTTCACAATAATAAAAATAAATTAAGAAACAAAGATGGCAGTATACTCATTTCATTGCACATTTGCTATTTTGTGATGTTACCCAGGACAGCATTAGCCTAACTTGAATTGTTAGGAGCGTATGATGCACTATTATTTGTATAAGGAGCTGCATCTATTACGGAGTCTCTCCTGATTAGCTTGTCCTGTCCTTAATTTTCATTCTGCTAGAGAGAAACAGGATTCCTCTCTGGGGCTCTCTTGTTCTTAGCAAATTGAGCCAATCATCCATGCCAAGGGAGGACCTGATCAGAGTTTGACTTAAATTTTCCCAGAATTAGTGTAACAACAAGCGAAATTTGCTCAACTGGCTGGAAAGCAAATGGGCCCAGCTTTGCACATCACTCACATGCCAGTCAGCATCTCTACTGAAGGAACTGGTGCATGATGCACAATACTCTTGTCAGGGGAAGGGAGAAGCCAAAGCCTTGCTATCAAGTTGGTTCCAGCAGATGATAATCAGTATTTCCTGCAGAATTCTTCTACCATGGTCAGGAAAGTGACAATGCAGATATCATCACTTTAAATGAAAAGAAAGGGTTGATAGCAGACTGTTAAAGAGGCAGCACGAAATAAGAACCAGTACGTGGTGCATCATAGATGCCTCTTCAGGCAGCAAGGAAAAACTATCCAGTCTTTCCCTGAAACTAAAGTGAAAAAATCTCCCAGCAAGATAATATATCCTAAATTTTAAGAGAAATAGATTTCAGCTACTTCAAACAAATGGCAACCACCTATCTGAACGTCTTTGTAACTGGAGATTTTATATGGACCCCACATCCTAATTTCCACAGTCCTCAGCAAAGGCTAGAAAATGAAATATATGGTCCCTACAAACCTAGACTACACCAGCCAGGGACAGTTTCACCAAGTCCTTGTGCTATAAGCACAACACAGGCACTTTCTTCTTAGATGTTAATCCCTCCTCACTTACTTCTTCTATTGTTTAAAAAGGAAACTAAGCTATAGTTTAGTCTAGTCTGCAATATTGACAAGGCAATAGTGAGATTTTGAAAGTCTCAGCTCTTAGAAGTAATGATCAGACAATGATCAGTAATGGTCAAGAGAAATATTTGGAACATAGAAATCCAAAACCAAATGTGGTGAACTATATAGCTTCAAACGACGTTTCATTAGTTTCTCTCTTAAAGTGTAATACAGGGAGCTTTTATAAACTTTAGACTGGCAATAACAGGTCATGCTGCTATTTTTCTTTGCCATTATCTTTCCTCACCAGTCTCATGGTAGCCGGAAACATGTACTTTTACTTCTGGAAACTGGAGGATACCTGGAATTTGGGAACTGGGGAAATGGATTTTCTGATCAGTTCCTGTCCTGGTAGATATCAGTGGTATTAAATATCTCCAGAGCTGGAATATCACACAAACTGTTAAACTAAAGATGGGAGAGGAGAAGAGTTGCTTAAACCCACTGGTTGAAAATTTTTTTTACCGGAATAACTACAAAGAGAGCAAGCCAGTTTAATTAGGACTTTTTTTTTCTTAATAGCTTCTTACCTGCTTAAGTCCTTTATTCTAGATTCTTCTCTAGGCCACATCTGAGTTGAGCATAGTCTGATGAGAGTCTTTGTGCTCCTGTCTTGCAAGTCTAAAGAACCAGTGTGTTGTCCCTGTAAGCAAAGACTGGCTTTTGCTTCTCTAGCTTTCTTCTTTTAGCTTTCATGGTAAATAAATGAACTCCTTGGGGTCTTTTTAGAGCAATCTGAGACTTGTGATGCCAGAAAGGGTCTCTGAAAGGATTATGGTTATGGAATGAGTGTTCTCCATTGTATAACTTTTCTCATCTAAGTGGTAATTATGATTCCTATAGAAAAAAATTTAAGATACAAAAGCCAGCTGAAATGATGAACCAGATCTGATTTTGTCTCTTTTCCAAATAGCAAAAATGTATCTTTTAGCCTTGTCCAAGTCCAGCCTTCCTCAGCCTTGTCTATCAATTTACTTTAGTATACCATGCAACACAGAGAACTTAGTCTTTTCTTTCTGAATATTTAGATATTAACCAAGAATAAACCTGTCACGAAAATAAGTTAATTATAAATGCCTCCCCTGTAAACTAGTTATAAAGTAGGGGTTTGTGTGTTAGTGGAATATGAATAGAAAGAAAGACTCTGTGCTTGAATTAGCATTTTAATTTTTACTTTAGAAGTTGAATGCTATTGTTCAAAAGGTTTTGTTCTCACCTTCATTGTAACTATTCTAAGCCTGACTTCTAAAAAAAGTTTAGTTATGTGAGACAGGAGGTTCTTTCCTTTAAAGCTAACAGCAACTTCCAGGGCAATGCTCATAAAGATGTTTAAAACTATACATTCAATAAGCAGGCTATTCTTGTGCATTTTAATGGCAGGAAAAACTATGTGAGAGCTGCTCAGGGATCTGGGAAGATGAGAAGAGTCATCAGTGAGTCAGTGGATGGAAGAACCTGCCAGAATCAGTTCAGTTCCCAGCAGCACTGCTCCCTTGCCATGTGGCTCCCTCTGTCTTGATCAAAACTAGAATAATCCATTAAGATTTCTAATTGACACTTCTTAGACTGCGTTGCTGCTGCAATTGCTAATGGAGGAAATTCAGAGAGGCACATTCCAGGTCGCAGATGGCTGCTCCTGGTCGACATTTGCTGAGTCAAAGACAAGACATTATGGGTTGCAGTGTGCCTCAAAATCCAAGTCTGTGCAGGCCATCTGCTATTCATTTTACTTATCTATAAATAGGCTTAATAAAGCAGCTGACGTCTTCAGAGGGCAATGTATACTTCTAAGGGAACAAAGTTTTTGAGTAGGAGGCGCAGCTTCTTCTGTGTGCAGATTTGGTAAGAAATCATGAGTGCTTGCAGTAGTGGGTATCTGTAGATGATGTAGTTCTTCCATGCAAACTGATTGCCACGATGTTGGGAAAGATGAGTCCAGCTCCTGGAAATGCGTAAGAGGGCAAAATACAACCATGAAGTCTCTGACCACTATCTTCCCTTTTGTCCAGAGCAACGTGCATCAGGGAGGCTCGGGGTGCTAACGTGGCATTTTATTTTCACTTAGTCATTATTTAGAGAACTGAGTGTTGCTGGTTCCTGGGAAGGTGATGGCTGGGGCTCAAAAATGGAGCAACGATGAGAAAAAGGCCAGAAGGGATTACCAGAGAAATTTGGTGTTCAGTTAAGCAATTAATTCCACTAAACAAGCAAATAGCATTTATAAAACCATTCTGTGAATTTTGTAATCTGAAGTTCTTGGGTTTTACCAGCTGATATTTAACTAAAAAGCTTTGAAGGTTAAGCCTCAACCTCAAAACAGCACTAAAATTAAAAAGAATATATGAACTAAAAGGCAGATTTTAATGTGTTTTCCATATCTTCCTGAAGCTTCTTCTAACAGTTTTCTTTCTATCCCCACAGTTAGTTTAATCACAGATTAATCAAGTTACAAGTGCTTGTAATCTCTCCTAGATGCCGGCTGAGCTTCTTAGTGTCCTCCTGATCATGCTGCTGTGCACCCCATCTACACTGACCCTCAGCCAGAGGACCACTTCAAACCCGTGTCATTCACTTTCTTTATAATTAAAGTAAATAGGAGGCTGTGTGCAGAATTGGTATCTTACTGTTATACTCGGAAGTTTTATCAATCCAGCTCCTTTGTAGGAGAAGGGTGCTAGGTGTGTAGGTGCAAAATTTCAGGACAAGTGATATGTTTTTTATTGAATACAATACAAATGCAGTAAAACCAGAAAGGTCTACAATAAAAGGTGAAAATAATGATAGGTTACAATCAAGTTGCTCTTGTTCACACCAGCACTTAAAGAATTTGAAGTGCTGTGATGCTTTTATCTGTGAAGGTGATGAAGGTGCTCTGTATCTATTTACTTAGCTGTAAACTTGCTTAAATGTTTGGTGTTTATGGTTGCATTTTTTTTTAATACAGTTTTATACCAAGTAATGGAAAAAAATAATGAAGGCATTTATTTTGACCCACAGGAGTAAAAAAAAAAAAAAAATCATATAAAACCTCAACCTGTCACACATTTTAATGCTTGTGCTGTTAGCGATCCTGCCCTTTGACACAGGGTCATGAAATACTGAGCAAATGACACATTTACACTCACCCTTTCCACCCTCTATGATGGGGAGGCAGTCACTCTGACCTCCCACAAACACAGTCTCTTCATCTGAGCACCACCACCACATTTCTTTTGAGACACCCCCATCCTCATCCCACCTGCCTCTCCTCACCAGGCCTTTCTGTGACCTCCCATCCATCGAAATCCGTGACACCTAATTCCCAGTCCCATCCTTCCCCTCACTGCTCTAGTTGTTTCACTTCTTCTCTCATGTTTGCCCAGATTGTCTTTAACCCTTGGGCTACCATATTCCTCTGTCAGCACTGTGCATTTAAAGCATCCAACTCTGACTCATGCCTGACATGTATGTCAGCCATATGCGTACGCAGAAGAAATCTCGGGACCACCCAGGGACCCATTGCTGGAAATACTGTCTTGCTTTTTCTACTTTTCTCTGTTACAGCTTGTCATCCACATACTTAGGTCATATGCCTGCATGCCTTTCTTCAGAGCAAGCACTGCTGGTTCCTTCTGTCCTCAAAAAACCCTTTTCCCTCCCATAGTCCTGTTCTGAGTAATTTTGGTCTCTGAATACCCTGATGGCTGCCTCACCGTTCCCTTCTTACTTTGCTCAAACACGTAATTTTCCTGCTTTCTTTTCTGTGAATTTCTCTCACTGAGGTTTCTAATGATCTGGACAAATAACCTGAACTGAGCTTTGGACCTGTGATCAGTCACTTCACTGTGGTAGCTTAGACTCACTGTAACACTTGCCTTTGCTTTAAAAAGTGTATTGTCAGACTAAGGTCTTTTTTTTCTCTCCCCCACACCCTCCAGTAATTTCCTCTTCTGTTGGTTCTCTTCATGCAATATCTTTTGATCAATTGTTCATCTATCGCCCAGACTCCAGCCACTTTATGTGAGCATTACATCTTTATGGACTTGGGATCAGACACTCGGTTGCACAATATGGTTCTTTTCCTCTTGATTTGCTTTCTTTTTCACCAAATATCCTTCCCCTTACCTGAGTTTTATTTCTCATTGAGTGTCTTTCCTCTGCTGTTCTCCCTTGCTTTCTGCTGATGCTGTTTCCTTAAAAGACAGCAGCCAACAGCAAGTGTGTATGGGGAACAGTAAAGGATTGTAGCATTCCCTGGGAACCTTTATGAACAGCCTGTTACAAACACATATCTAGGTCTGTTCAGGCTTGGTGTGGGCTTCTCTTTGTTACTCCTATTTCTTAAGCACAACCCCCTTCTCAAACCTAATTTCTGGAAGCACAGCGAAGCTTTCTTTCTCTGTTCTGCTGCTGTTACATCTGCAACTCAGCACCATTGCCACCACCTCTGTGACCTGCACGTTTAGGGTCTGTTTAAATCCTGATAATTACTCCTGAAAAACATTTACCCTGGCTGGCCTTTTGTCCCTATTCCAACAGAAAAACCAAGATCTATGTGTTGCCTCCAGTTTCACTTATTGTAATCTCTGCTGACACCTCCACCTCCTGCTTCAGAGCCCCATGAAAGGCAGCCGTCAATATTCCCTTTCTTGCCTGTCATGATGACCTTATTACCTCGGTCTCTGAATCCTTGTGCTGACACCTTTGACTGTCACTAACTTAAATTTCTTGTTCTTTTGTCTTCAGGCCTCCCATAACTCTTCCCCTAGCCAAGCAGATTCCTTTTATTTTTGTCCTACTCCCGTCTCTTTTTGCTCAGACGCTTCTGCCCTTTGTGCTCATCTTTGTGCCTCTCACTCAGCTCTCTCTCCTTGACCTGGGTTGCAAAGAGCTTGTTGTTGCTGTTGATTACATCCGTTCATAGGAAGCCTCCATGCTTTTTTTCACAGACAAAGGAAGAAAGACTTGGGGTTTTTTCTGTGCTTCCTCCTGTGCCTTGACTAGAGGGACCTCATGGATTTGCCCTGGTTACCTTACCCATCACTCATATTCCCCTCCTGAGGCAACTCTTGGCCAAGGTGCTCAGGCAGTCTTGGGCAGGGGAGTCTCTTCCTCTGACTTTGAGATCTCTAGGAGGCACTCAGGCAACGTGAAAGGAGTTTTAATAATTAATCATGGCAATTCAGGCATACAGATGCCATGGGTTTTTTGACTTGGGATTATTTGGTTGTCCCTAAGACGAAGCTCATTTTCCCACTGTCTGCACTGAGTTCTGGCCATGGACACCACTGCTGCATGTGAGTGGTGTTTCCTGAGTTGGAGTATTTTGTTTCAGTGATGAATGGCTTCCTGTATGCTTTGAAGTATGATAATTGTATTGTATGTTTTATAGTTTTCTCTATTTGCATTTACAGATCAATGTTCAGTTATGGATGCTCATTCCACTGAGCTAAAATAAGTTAATATTTTTATATTCTTCTATTTTATTACACTTTTTTGTCACATTTTCTTTCCTTATGTGGGCAGAATTCAGTGTCTTAACACCGTCAAGTAATTTCTAATATATTTAGGTTTTTCTGAATGAATACATGAAAATCAGAAAGAAAGCTCCCAATTTTTCTGAAGCTTCCCTTTTATTCCTCTTCTGCAGTAAGGTCTGCAGTGGTCACCTGCAATTTCAGTATTTTGCTGGTAACTACTCGTAACCTTTCGCTGCCTGAGAGACGTCACGTGAGGATATATTAAGCTGTATTTTGTGCCTTGTATCTGCAAATCCTGCAGTGTGTGACTTGCAAATAAGAAGGCTTGGCAGAGTTGATGCAAGGTGGACGGTAGGTGCCCATGCCTTGGTACACATGGCACAGCAAGAAAGTTGGCTGTGGCCACACGCAAGCAGTGCGGGCAGAGTGGCTGTCCCCTGGATGGAGAAATCCCCTGCACGTTTTAGTCTGTCATAGTGTCTGACACAAAGCCTGGTCAAATCTTGGCTTTCGGAAGTGGCATCATGCTTGAAGTCCAGAGAAGAGCATTGTCTGTGTTCATCGGGCCAACGGAATCTCCCAAACTGTCAGTGTTTTAAATTCCTAATATTGCGTTATTGTGCTCATGCTTTATCAAATTCAAATTTACTAGTTTGTTTTGGGTTTTATCTGTATTGAAAGATGTGATTTACAGAGCTTCAGTGATAGGTTCCATGGGGCTACATTGAAAACTGATTGTATTTTACACTGGTAATGGAGTTTGTCTGAGACAAAATGACATTCAGTATTACCTGCTGATGAACTATATATTTTATCTTTATATATATATAAATATTTTGATTGGTAGTTTTGTGCTTTGCAAAAGGATTTAAACAAAAGCAATATTAATCCCTGATGGATACTCTCCAGTTTTGTAGACCTAAAAAATGTCACTCATTCAAGAAGAGTTCCTTGATAAAATTAAGTCAATGGCATACGTGAAGCTTTTTATTTAAGTTTTCTATACCCATTTTTTTTCATTTACTGGGAATAATGTTTACAAGAATCTACTAATTTCCTAATTACTCCTACCTCTTAGAAAAATATTCTACCAAAACTTGGGATTTTTAAAGTAGCAGTCACTACCTGAGCAGTGCTCAGCCACTTTAGGGTATTATTTTATATTGTTTCCCTCCTTATTTATTAACAGTCATAATTTCTCACTGATATTTCTTCCCCCTTCACAGCCGCAGTGAATTTATAAGAGCCCTTTTGTTCTCTGTAATCACTTTAGCTACCACTAAATCATTCTTCTTTTCTGCTGCCCTTATCTTTTCTCTGCAAGGCTAAAACAATTGTGGCTTTCTTTCATTTTTCCCTCCTTCTCTTTCTTTTTCACTTTCATCTGTGAGCAGCTCCTACCGAAACAGTTACCTTCCATCCTGCTTTTCAGAAACTGTTGTTTTCTGCTCCTTAACTCAGGTTTGCATTCACAATTTTCCAACCTTCTTTCCTGATCCTGGATTTGAGCGCTCCTTGCCTCAGAGTGACTTTTACAATAACACTTACTATTCTAAAACTCATTTTTGTCTGCAAAGTCCTTTGTAAAAATTAATTGATGAATAGTAACACATTCTCTGAAGGTGTTCTTTCATCAGGTTCTAATCACCCTGTGGGTCTGCTCTGTGCTCTGAAGAGGTAAAGTAACTCATGAATATTGCCCTCAGTGCTTTCTTTTATCAGGCAGATGTGTCCTTAATCCTCAGAGAAGAGCTCAGTCTAACGTGAGTTTGAGGTGAGCTGTTAAACAAAAATTTAGGAGAAACTTGGTTCCTTTCAGGAAAGGGTGTCCCTTAAAAGCTCAGTCTCAAAGTTGTTTCTGGAGCCAGAAATAAGTGCAAATAACAAAATAAGATGGAGAGAAATGTTCAAATAATTTGCCTGCCTCTGTAGTTTTTGATTAAGTTTTGAAGTAAATGCTTTATGCATTGATTATTTGGTTTTTAATGATCTTATCAAGAATGACTTTTGGAGATGAAAAAATGCGTTTGAATGTGGATGTGAATGGGCACAAATAGATCCTCTCCAGTATGAATACCTGCTATTCAGACAGGATGAATTGCTTTTCAGACGTATGTGGTTTCTGTGATCAGTTACAGCCAAGAATACCAAAAAAAGGCAGACTTTCTGGGAGCAAGTCAATGGTACTCTGCCTGTGGTTAACTTCCCAGCCTTCTCTGTCCTTCAGAGACACTGAGCAGTAGAAGGGTCTTCTGCATTTCCTTCTGTGCTGGTTTTATTTTGTACATTCTGAAGAAAAAGGGTTAAAATACAACAAAAATCACCAACAGCTTTAGAAAATCAAAAGTAATATCACTCGTTCTCACTAGAGCCTGCAGAGATTTGTTTGGGTTTTTTTTTTTCTTTTTCTTCCACACTGTAAATTTGATGTTTCTCAACAGCGTATGTTTTAGCCAGGGAATTACTAACTGAATAAAAAGCTTCCCATCAGTACACCATCATTCTGAAGAAAGCTTCTATCTCCTGAGTGAAGGCAGGCAGCTGAGGCAGCCCACTGAAGGCAGGGAGGTTTCATCCAACTCTTGGATGGGGAGAAGCTCTCAGCTGGGGGTCTCTCTCTGAAAGTTAGCATCTGAGCTTAGAAATGGGCTCCTGGTCCAAAGCAAATCCCCTAGTTGTCCCCACTTGCTTTGATTTATATCATGGTGTGGTTTTAATGAACATGCACTGGGTTCATTTTGGAGAAAACTGAACTGAAATGTGCACTTAAGGGTTGTCCCAACCATGCTTGTAGTGCTAGTGGGCATTCAGTGCCTGGGGCCAGCCCTGAGCTCATCTGAAACATTGACTCAAGGAAACACATGGCATTAGTTCTGAAATACAATTTTTTTTTTTTTTTCCTCACAGATCCTCCTGTTGTGCCATTCTGGAAGACTGAAATTTAGGACAGTCTTATCTAATAAAAAGGAACTAGGTTCTAGCCACAATTTCTCAATTCTGAACCTGTAGAAGTATTTTGCTTCCAGTTTGCTTTATGTTTTTTGAACAACAGGTTTAATATGAGGGAAGTTGCAGAAAGGTTCAACAGCCCAGACTCAGAAATAGTGCCATATGTAGATATGACAATATTAGTGCTGTTGGGCTGATCTCTAGGCTGCAGGTTTGTGATATTGTCACAATTCGGTTGAGGGAAGCTGATACTTTCTCTGCAATTTCTGCCCTGAAATGGATGGTTGGGCTCCTGTTGGGAGAGATAGGGCATTTTATGTAGCAAGCGTACTTTGAGACACGGGATGACTATCACATCATCTGTGTGCGATGATAACAAGTTCATTTTTCAGCATGAAGTATTTCCACTGTTACTGGGAGCAGTTGTTTTTCACTGCCTCTCACTGTCATTGAGTTTTTCACTGGCTCTAACATATTTCAGGATCTCTTGAGTGGTTTTTCCATTGCTGAAGCCTGCCTACTGTTAGATACTGAAGATTATGACAAGTACCTCACACTCGGGGTGACTATTTTCGTAGCAGTTGTAACAACATCCCTGCTTGCTACTTAGCAGCAAATTTAGGTATCTTAGTATTACAGCAGATGCCTGCTATGTTAACAACTGTGGTGCCATCTCAGAATGTCCATCTGCATTTAAGCTACTGCACCAAAAGGGTGCAGTACTCCTGGGAATCCTATGACTTGTCTTTCAGCTGTATGTAGGCTCCCCCAGATACCCTATAACTTCTAAAACGGTGCTAGAAACCACTGGTTAAGTAGCTAAAGCCCTACTCTAGCATGCTGTCGTAGGAGCTGCTGATGAAAAGCACTTCCAGAATCTCTCAGACGTGCCAAGGAGAGGGAGGTATTGCAGGGTAACACACGGATTCATGAGATGAGCATGACACTATTACAGGAGGAAAGGAGTGAGTTTTTCCCTAAGATTCTGTTACATATTAGATGAAACATTTGGCAAACGTGTTGCATGAATCACCAGGGAGATGTTGTTTATCCTCAAATTGCCCAGGCGTCACATAGTTTGGTGTCTCTCTGGCTCTGCCTATTCATCACAAGTAGATCATGCGTAGTTTGGTAGCAGCATAATATCCCCTGAGTGTTCTGTTGGTCTGTACAGCTTATCAAGACTTCAGGTGAAATTAAGTTTATGGCATCCTAATAAGCTACAGTATTTCTTTGCTAAACAAGCAGATGGTGCTTTTTGGAAGGGAACAGAGCAATAACTTTACCTGGTAGTGAAGGCTTGGTGCCTTTGCCTCTATGTCTCGTAGCTCTGTTCAGACTAACAGGGAGGTCAGAGCTTAGTCTGGGAATTAAAAAGTTTTCTTGCTGGGACTGTGAGAGAGGGAAGCAATGTTAAAGACAGCCTCAGATGGAGTATGTATGTAAGCAAGCTCTTGGCACATCCAGTTTAGCTAGCTATTTCACAACAGCATCCTCTTTGAGGGGATCATTGGTAGGAAGTGTGTTGCTGACTGCAGAATACACCTGTACCAAAGTACCTGAGTATGACTCTTCTGGTTTAAGCAGGTGTAGGGAAGATTTTATATTCATATGCTCTCCTGTAGCTGAGAATCAAAACCTTTTTGTTCCAATCACAACAGAAATCTTGAAGCATTTTGCAGAAACTACTGATTTTGATCATAATTTAGGGTTTGTTTTTGAAAGTGAAAGGAAGCTATCTTAGTTTTAGTGGAATAGTACTGGGGTTTGAATACATTTGCTAGAAATGAGGTGGGGTCTAGATGTGCACTGGAAAGTTTCATAGGTTTGGTTTGCAATTAAATATGTAAGTATAAACTTGTAAGTTACTTTGATTTTTGCAAAGTAAGTGCTCAGACAGTCTATAAAAAGAGAGAGAGAGAGAGGGAGACAGAGAAGGAGGGAGAAAATAAAGACTTCTCTAATAAAAACTTCTCTATCTCATTTATTTTGATGGTGTTTTTTGCAAATTTGTCTATCTTTCTCAGACCCCAAGAAGGCATAATTAAGATCTGTGTGTTTCTTCTTACTTATATTTCAGGGAACAGGATGTCTTAACACATAAAATTCACATTCAGCATCAGAAGTAACATTTTAGGTATCAGCCTACTACCTCAAGGCTCTTCTTTCTCTTTGTTTCTTTCCCTGCATTCCTCTCCATGTGTACCTGTGAAAGTCAGCTCTGCCCTTTACAAAGTCATTTTATTGGGAGTTCCAGTTCATCAGGTGCTGGGAATACGCAGTTAGCTTTTCTTTGCGTTACAAGTGGAAGACAGAACATACCAACTAATAAGGGCACAGTATCAGAGAATAAGGAGAAAAATTAAAAAGTAATAAGAGAAAAAATATTTCTAGGCCTTACATGAAAGTCTTATGCAAATGTGATAGAGAAAGAAAGGAAAGAAAGAGGAAATGAACCAAAATGGATGTTTAAAGAAAGGAATTATGCAGATACATATCTTGATTTTCACAAGCATTATTATTTTTTTTAATTAAATCAGATCTTGTAAAATATGCGGGATTTACAGTCCTCTCATGAACAGCATGATCAAATGACAATTCTTTCCCCACTTTATACTCTCAATAGAGCTCAGCAATAATCTATTTTCTCAATTTAAAAGCTTTCTTAGGTCTTATCTCAAAGATCAATTGTGCTTAGCAGGAAAAAAAGTCAAAGCTTAAGGATGAAGTGACATACTTTTACTTAAATTTTCTAGAGAGTGCTGCTGGCAAATACTATTTCTCATGGTAATGATAATATATTACTGAAGGAAAACATTTTACTGCTACAGTGATATTAGTAATATCATCTGACACCTTATCAAGATAGCTGTAGACTACTAGTAATTTCACCAGGAATATAAATAACTGTGAAAAGGAAGAAAATAAATTCAAACCAATTGAGATATCTCAAAGTTAAAAGCAACTTCTCATAAAGCTTGTTTTAACAGAAAGAAAGGAAAAACATTGTGAAGTATATTTACATCATAATGTGTACCCTTATTAACATAAAAGGTGAAGGCTTATTTCTGACGTTAATTCAGCAGTCTTACCCCATTTCAGAATAACACCACAGATGGAATTATTTAACTTTTAACCACATCAATATTTTGCATTATAGTGCCTAAAGTGCCTTTGCATTAAGTGCCTTAATCTGTATGTGCTGAGCCTGGAACAGCCTAAGGATTGAATCTTAACTTTTGGTAGCAAGTGATGGGACTCCTGAGTTACTAGAAAAAGAGGAAAGAAAAAAAAAATTGTTTATGCCTCCCAGTAAAGTAATATGACTTTTACTGTTATTCCCAGCTGTAAGCAGGTGTTCTTTCAAAGTGACCCAAGCAGACTGCAACTTGTGAGCAGCTGTTCCCAGCTTTAACCAGCATTTGAACCAGACCTTACAGTCTCAGGTGTGGGGTCTTTCACTGCTTGTCATCCATGGTTTCATCTGAGCTGTCAAGGATGTTGTGCAGGATGAGGGAGAATCACATATCAGCTCCCACCCTCTTTCTTGAAGCTCAGGGGACTTGCAAAAGGCAGCCAAACAGGGAGGGTGCTTGGTCTCTTTTCCATCAGCTGCGGCCAGTCTTGTCAACCACAGTAGCTCCCCCCAAGAGCAGATCAAGAGGACCATGTATGGACAATGCAGGGAAGATCAGGGAAATCAGAGCAGGTCTGGGACATATTGTTAGCCACAATCACAAGGCCACCTGGTATAGCAGAACCAGGGAAGTGCCTCCATAGATATAAAAGTGATCAGCAAACATGGTTGTTTACCATTTTTTTTATGAATTGGGCATGAATTGGCCTAAATAGTGCCAGATGCACCACAAAATACAAGATTTTAAAAACACTGGCACTATTCCCCTTATTTGATACCATAAAGCGTCATCTGTGGCTTGCTTCACTCCTCATCCTGCATTCCACAGCCTCATGGGATGCAGATAGGTGAATGCTGGGTGAGGAGGTGGATCCATAGTAGCAGAAGGAGACAGAGTGGTTTGTGTGGTTCCCTGTTTTAACATCTGATACACAGTCACAATGCAAATGTGTGCTGTTGATGGAAATGGCCAGCTGGCAGAGTGTGTGTCTGTGCCTCTGATATTTTAAATTTAGGATGTCTGCTGCTGCATCCTGATTCATCGACATGATGACGAGGTTTTCAGAGCCCCTGATTGTTTAATATAATCTGTTTACTATGAAACATCTGATAGCTATTATAGAAAATGTCAGATAATTTATGTTCCTTTTTTCCCGTCTCAAGAGAAAAAAAAGGGCGTTTTATATCAAGACACATTTCAATAGCTTATAGGCAAATGGACAAAATGCACAAATGTCAGATGCACAGCTCTGAGCAGTGGGCACATGAGCTGAATAAAACTCTAGTTGCATTTACTAATGCCAGATAATTGACATGATAATAGAAGATTACAGATATGGGTATTGTTTGTATTCTAACCCTATTTTCTGTGATTTTCACACTGCAAAGACTACTCAAAAATTATATCCTTTTGGTACTGAGATTAGTTTTACAAATAAATTGAGATTTGTGAATGACACTTCAAATTAGCACTGAGGTAATGTTCTGGGGGAGGCGGATAAAATGGATACTGGAAAACCTATTGCATTTCCAATATGATTATAGTAATTTATCCAACATAACAAAGAAGCATCTCTCACTTTTCTGTAATTACTGTAGGGTAAATTTTATGTTTTCAAATACAAAGATTTGTTTTCCAGACTTATGATTACGGCAAAAAATGTTTACTTGCTTTTAAAATAAAATAGTAAGCTGTAAGAATGCTTTTTAAATTAAGAGACACAATATATAACGGCAAAATACTTGAAAGATGGGATTTTTTATAAAAATACATTGCTCTCTATGAGTCTTTTTATTTACAGGAAAACATGAGCATTCCTGATGGATTTCACTGGGGTTTTATAGACAAACAGTTGTTTCAATTTAGACATTCCACTTGTATTTTCAGAGGAACAGAATGCTAAAACCAAGCCAAAACATTAGTGCTCTGCATATATGTGAAAGAAAATAAATTGTTATTCAAAGGTAGTTCTTTCAGATGAGTGAGTTAAATGTGAATGGAAATGAAAAGCTACAATTCAAAAGCATTTTATGAATTGTACTTTATGAAAAAGAAAAGAGCCTCTACCTTTGACAAGACAATTCGTAGGAGACAGATTTTTCATGGCTTCTGTTATTGTGCTTCAGGAGCAATAAAGAGGCAGGCGGTGTCCTCTTTGTCAGTTCAGGGGCTTCCAGTCTCTGTGTGTGTGTGGCAAAACACTATCAGCAGCACTCACAAATATTCCATAAGCTAAGAAAGATTGGCTGAGGTTAAACTGAAAGGAATTTCTTCCTTTCAAAACCGTTAACATTGTGCACAATCCATGTAGGTACAAGTGCATGATTTATTATTAGCAAAACCAATTAATTTTTAAAATTCCTTTATTTGGGCGTCTGACTGCTTTACCCATACCTGTGTGTTTCTTTGCTAAGCTTCTTACTTTATAAACAATGAAGAATTCTGACCCCCTCTTTCACCATCTGTCTTCATCCTGGAGAGTCAAAAGAAGAGAGAATTGCACCTTAGTCTGGATTCCTTTTGCTTTTTCTGGAGCATTACAGGTTGGCCCAGTCTTGTTCTACTCTTATCATTGAAATACTGTGCTTAGAAAACTGCTTTGTTTTTAAATGATAAACAAAAGGAATCCCCTATTTTCTCTCCTCCCACACCCAACGTAGCATATTTTGCATAATTAGGCAAAGGAAATATGCTGTTTTGGAGAATTTTTAATATCACAGTTGCAATGAATGCAACTTAAGTCTTGTCCTTCAGGTGGTAGAATTTTTATCTTCCTTCAGATTTTATTTACGGCATTTTGGCTGGGCTACTTCTATTCCCATTGGAAATTCCCCAGAACATGCCTTGTAAGATGCTGCCGATTGAAGAACTGTCAAACTGTCTTTCCATTAAATGTTGCCAACGGTATCTTCTCTTCTAACGAGTGATTGAAGGAAGATTTTGGAAGTTTTTGTCACAACTCCTTAAGCACGAGGTTGGGTAGTGCTGATGCTACTTGTGCTCTCCTGTGTAATTTTAGATGCAGCAGGACAGCTGTCTGAGGCATCAACTTTTTCAATCATCATTCGTTCTGTGCATCACAACTTCTTTCATGTAAATGGCAATTCATGCCTGTTACCTGACTTTCATGTTTCAGCTCAGTACCACCATGTTACCATCAGCCCTTTCTTCAGCATGTTCTCTTCACTCCCTCTCTTTTACCATGCTCTTCCTCCAGGCCTCTCTCCTTGCCCTCCTTTCTTCTTGGGAAACATGGGGATACCTTCATCCCAGCCACTTCTTTCTCTCACCCTTGTAAGAACTTTGTGTTTCAGTCTGTTACTTGTATATGAGTTTGAAAAGTGACTTACTGGATGTTGAAAAAGAGCCCTGGGGTGGAGCATTTCCAAGTGACCTGGCTTCTGTGCAAGCCTACAAACTGCAGTGTTGAATAATTATTGCTGATGATGGTGGCAGCAATACCCGACTATTTGTGTCTGTAGTTAGGGTGTAGGAATGGCTGATAGTTCCTCATCTTTAAAGCTGGAAGAGAACTGAATTAATTAAAGAGGACAGGGTACCTCATGGCTTTATTCCTATTGATGCTGGTCAAGCAAAGCTAAATAGATAATGCCATGTAACTTATAGTTATCTGAAATAACTTTGCTGAGATTGAACAATAATTAAACACAATAGTTAGAACTTGATGTCTTTGGAAGAAGATATGGGAACTGTAAAACCCATTTTTAACATCTGGACACCTCAGAGTTAGCCAGAAGCTACCTTGTTTGAACATCCACTTGGCAATTACTTTGAAAAATCACTCACTATTAGCACAGGGTCTGACTCCAAGACTAGTATTAGGTTTTCATTCTGATCCAGGAACTTCTGAAGAACATAATCTTTTCCTCTGAAGAACATCATAATTTCCTTTTAAATCTTTAGGGCTTTAGAGAAGTATTTCCTTCTTCAGCCAAGTCTCTGTTATTGCTAGTTCTGACATTTACACTGAGTTGTATGCTAGCTTTCCGATCTCAGGAGCATACACTGCAGGTGTAGCACCTTGCAACACAGCTCTAGAATTCACTGGAAGACTATAATCATCTATAACCGGAATATAATTGTATATTAAGGGGGAAGAAAATCTTAAATGGCATTGCATTATTTTGCTGGAGAACAGGTTTCAGCATTAATTAATTTGGATTTAATACATTTGTAATGGAAGTCTGCTTTACATCGGACGCAGTGAATATTGAATTATTTAGATGGGGTCAAATTATAAAGCATTGTGATCATTTGTAGTTCTTACTTGTAAATGAGTAGACTTCTTAAGCTTTCTTAAGCTTTTCAAGTAGTGTGCAATCCACTTCAACCTTTTAATAATTATCTGTGCTTCTTTACACTCCTGGGCTTTTGAAAAGGACGTAATTATTTCCCCCCACCCCCCCTGAATGTTACCTATGTGGTATGAGATCTCAGATGAAATATGTTAATTTTTTTGTTTTACATTTTCCTTAATCTCTGCCTCGCTTTTTTCAGCTGTACTGTGGGAGGCATGGAAATGACTGCTTCCTCAGAGGTGGGATACTGGTTTTTCTCCTTCAGAGGATGAAATGGAGGGAAGGGCAAAGGAGACGTGCATTCTTTTCACCTCTGCCTGTGAAGGCCAGGTGAGAGAAAAAACACAAGAGTTCAAGCCAAAACATCTTAGAGGCTTTAAAATGCTGCTATTGGTTTGTATCTGTATTTATTTGACTTATATGTAACAATACATGCAGAGCAGACAGGTCACTTATCCTGCCTGGAACTGACCACTTTAAGGCTGTCTTTCTCAGACCTGAGCTTTCAAATTACTCTCAGTGGTATCCGCTCACATATTTTCATAGAGAAAATTTCAGTATAGCACCCATCCTAACCTGTTAGAAATATGGAAATAATTGTTACCAGCATGTCAAATGTATTCCTAATATAAGTGGATACAGCTTCCAAATTTGGCTCAATAACTTACCCTTTTAGTCAAGTTTGCTTCTAGTATAGGACCTTCAAATATGCTCATAATTCTGTTTTTATTTCAAGTCTGTGGGAGTAAATTGGCCAGTTGAAAATCCCACTGCAGTCCAAAGACAGAGTAATAGTAAACTTCTGCCCCAACAGAAAAAATGCAAACAAAGAAATGTGCTGTTGGGAAATTAAGTTGTTTTCCAGCACTTCCTAGTAGAAGGTGTGATAAATTATGTATTGTTCAAGAATACAAGTATCTATAAAGAGATTTTTATTTTTTTTTAACATCAGGGTTGCAGAACAGAGTTTGATGTTAAAATTTCTTTGAATGTGTTTGTGAACATTGCCGTTCAGGAGGGTGATATGTTTGGTTTGTTTTGGGTTTTTTTACTTTTTTCTCCTGTCTTGGAAATTCCTAACACCACAGGACAGTGACTTCTCAAGCAACCTGATTAATATAAAGAAAACAAGGCTGAAAAGTTCTTCAATTTAAAAAAAGAACCCACAAAGACTGAAAAGAATGAAAGAAAAATGTAAGAGAGCACTGCAAAAACTTATGCCTGATGGATCATATCTCCAACAGTTTGCTTAATCAAAAAGACAAAACATTATTTATTTCAGTACTTTCCTTTGAATCTCATTGTTTCTCTGCTGACTTTACCGCACAGGTCCTGTGGCACTTTGTTTTGCCATCGCTTTAGGATATCCAGGCAATGCTTCTGGGGGAGTCTAGTTTTTCGGAAAGGACTCTGGCCCTGAGACAGGGGTAGCTCTGGGGCCCAGGGCTTCTGAAGAGTGGTGAGTTGTGTCCCATCCACTGCAGGTTGTCTGTCTGAAGTAGGGACCTTCTTCCTCGTATTGTAAGAATCTTTGTCTTAAAGTAACTAGGCTTTCCTGGACTTCCTTTTTGGTTTTTTTGCCCAGGTCTCTTCTTCTTCAGCCTTAATGAGTTGTGCATCCTTTTTCCCTCCTCCCCCCAGCTCCAAATTGCTTTAAAAGGCCTTTGCATGTGCAGGACCCAGTGAACTACCAACCTTTTTGCTTTCTTCAACTCTCTTTGCTTTCTTCGTATGCACGTAAGGTGCTCAGTGGGTAGCAGCACATCTTCTAGGGGTAGCAAGGAAAGTTAATCACTGCCATGCTCACAGAGGAAAGACCCCAACTGAAAAAAGAGGTGAAAACATAAAGGTTGCATTTTTTTCACCTGATAAACTGTCATGGCATTTTATTTTAATATCTCTCTGAGTATTCTACAGTTATGGTTGAGGAGACATTATTTATTTTATTCTCTTTGTCTTCAGGTGCTTACAACTCTTCAGAGAATTTACCTCTAGGCTAAAATGTGTTTATAGCAAGGATCTCAAGTGGCTTCACTTAGTGTACCCATTTATACTGAGAAAATCTCACTGAACCACTTGCCCTACTGTATAATATTCTTTGACCCTACAATTTTAAGTCATACTGTAGTCACAGTGGTAACTTAAATAGAGAAATGATGCTGGGAAAGTATCTTCATTGCTTATGTGAAGTGGTTTAGTTTCAATCATTTGTAACATAATACTGATGTCACTTTTGATGGATCTTTATATATGAAAGCTTTTCTGTGTAGTGCCTCAAATACTGTAATTCAATAAAAGCATTTACAGTCTTAAGGACTTTAAACTTCAGACCTCTTGTCTGAATTTCAGGAAAACATGATCTTGCCTTTGCCACTAACTTACATCTCAGCTTGTGTATAATAGCTGCCTACTTCTCCTTCAGTCCTTCACATCTATTATATTCCATATACACATTCTTAGATAGTGTATTTGGCTTAGAAATGTGGAATGGAGATATGTGCCTGGAGGTGGTGAACACTGAGGGAACCTAGGAGGCTGGAGAAAAGTCCAACTCTGTTCTTTCTTCCCCACACTGGAAGGGAATACAACCCTTATTTACTGTTGCCTGCATCATTACAATGCTGGAAGAATACCTAAATCATAGTGTGTTTATCTGTGGGTAAAGGGAAGACTTCACCTTATCTCTCTTGGCATTTGGACTCAATTTTAGAGAGGTGAAATATAGAGAAAACTTGACTTGCACATATAAATGCACCAGTGTTTCCTCAAATGCACCGTTGCCTACTTATAAAGAGTGTTCCATAAAGTAAAACTTAAAAGAATAGTTCTAAAAGCTATTCAGATACATGCATCACAAGACTGGCTATTTTACCTTTTCATGTAAAATTCCATACTTAAAACCAGGAGCATCACATCTCAGTTTTCTTGTGAAGTACACCAACAGAGGTTGAGAAAAGCCGTCCAATGCTCAGGGCACCTACAGGTCTGACTCAGGTAAGCTGTGAAGCAGGAGGATCCATGGCTGCAGCTTCAGCTGTCTGAGAATTCATCCCTCCCTCTTCTCTTTTTAGTCGTCTGTTTTTTGTTGCCTCCCTACAGAAGAGGCATGATGGCTACTCTGGGCCAGCCTCAAGGACATGCTGATTTCACAGCATAGCAAGGGAAAATTTGTATATTTGCTTTTTTGTAATACCTTGACAATATAAGTGTGTCAGTGCAGTGTATGAGAAGACTGCAAGCATCTGCCCTGTTGCTGCAGTGTGTGGTGAGAGTCTCAGACCGGGCTGGGACAAGCAGTGGAGGTGGAAATCCAAGAAGAGTTATGTCAGGGCTCCTAGCAGGGAAGGTGGAGGAAGATAAGGGAGTATAACACCTGCCTGGAATGGGTGTTGGTCAGATGTATTTGACTGAAATGGTCGATTGCTTAAGCAAAACCCTTGTAGATCCAATCTGCTGGGATTTGCACAGCAAATACAGTGTGGTGCTAGCTTGTATGTTGTGCTCCTTCAGGACAAAATTACCTCCCTGAATGCCTTTTGGGAGATAGCCAAAATGCTGCCGAAATTATGCCAGGTGGAGATCACAAAGCAATGTGGATTATATCTCTGGAAATGTCTCCTTCCCCTCTTTAACTTCCATGCTGAGAAAATGCTTTTCTCTGGGTTGGACTGAGTGGTGGGAATGGAAATGTCTAGGACTTAGGAGTGCATTTAGTGAAACAAGAATAGTAATAGCAGTTTGGGGTTTCTTGTTTATCTCAGGAGGAAGCTAAACAGCCTTTTTAGAGACTGTGAGACTCTTAGTGGATAGAAACACAAATTGTGTAGGATAATTTAGAAGATTGTGCCTTAAATTTAGTTTGTGACACAACACCCAAAGACTTCACAGGAATTTTCAGAAAACTTTTTCCCCTTTCTCCTATAAGGGTACTGGGTAATAGTGTTATTATCTACATGGTGATTTTCAGCCAAATGTTTGTAATTGCTTTACAGCTGTAAACATCAGGAGTCTCATTGTACAGCAGCTGCAGAAAAACACAAGTTTTGGTGCATATCTTTGAAAAGGACTCAATTTTTGCTGCAGAAGAACTAGGTTTGATGTTTTTCATATTCCTTTTGTTGTCTCTGAACTTTTTTTTAGTTCTGCTGTGTCCTTTTTTGCAATAATGGACCAGACAGCACACATTATTAAAAAGGTAGGGTATACTCCAGATTATATGGTGACATAATAATGTACTCTGGTTTGTGCTTTGTTCTCTTCCTAATAATTCATAACATTCAATTTGGGTTTTTTTTATCAGTACTAAATATGAACTTTACATATTTGTAAAACTGCTTATTATAATGCCAACATTTTGTTCTTAAATGGTAATAGCAGTCTCAGGATGTATCACTAATATATATGTGTATAGAAAGTTGGATTTTCCTCCATATGGTTTATTTTACGTTTATCTGCATTGAATTATATCAGCCATATTATAATCCAGTCACTCAGTCTTGTAAGGTTTCTTCAACTCTTCCATTAGCCATCTGTATTAGCACCCTGATACAAACAGAAAGTCTTTTCACCTTACTGTTCATATGCTTTCCAATCATTTAGGAACAGATTGAAAAACAAGGCAGAACACAGATCCCTCTTGGATTCCACTGGGTGCATCCTGCTGATCTGAAAGTGACTATCTAAGCCCTCATGTTTTTCTGAGCTTAGACAAGCCTTTCTCCGTGTGACCTGTATTTTGGTGCATTAGCTTATTCAAAGTTTTTCATGAAGACTTTTATGAAATGCACATTTAGGCATCTGGGGATCTCCCTTGTCCACCTGCTTCTTTATTCCTTCAAAGGAGTCTGGCAGGTTTCTGAGGTGCAGATCCCTTTTGCAAAGTCACACTGGCTGTTCCACAGCATACTGTGTTTTGTTTTTTTTTTTTTTCTCCTACCATAGTTTTGTTCTTCTGACTGTTTTTCTGCTAATTTGCCTGGGAATACTCTACAGGAACCCTACACAAATTAGGAAACTGAAAGTTTGGGTGCCAAACCTTTATGTATAAGGAAGCAACCTGAGCCTCTCCCCGTGTTCACAGTAAACACTCAGGCAAAGGAACTGTTTAGTTCTTGCTACATTTTTATCTTTTCTGGAGGCCCTTTCTTGCTCCTGAGCATGGACTGTCAGCCACTGTATTTGTGACCAGTGCCTTCCACATGACTGTGGTCCTATATATAAAATAATGTTTAAAAAATCTTAATACTATAGTTTGTGGTTTCCCCCTTGCTTCTGTCATAATACAGCATTCTCAGTCATGCAGAATCTACAGGAGGGATCCTTGACCAAAGAATTTTGGATCTAAACCAATCTGAACTATAGCAACCAGGTGTAAAACCAGTACTCATTTCCATTTTCTCTTGAGGAAGTCCCAGGGAATTTTTGGAGAGTTAAATCATCAGACTTTTCACTCAGGTGACAGGGCAGAAGCACTCAGCTTCTGCTGCTGCAGACCCCTGGTTATCTGTATTGGGTAGCTGGTTAGAGAATACTGGGACTCTCTTGAACCCTGTGCTCATATTTCCTTCTTAAGCAGTTGAGACATGTTTGGGGCATGTCTCAGCTGCTCAAATGCAGAAGCTGAGAGAGTTTATATTAAGTGTAAATTGTACCCACATAGAAAAAGGCAGTGCTTTATTTTTATCGTAAAAAGTATGGAGTAAAAAGGATGAAGTAAAAAGTAAGAAGGATGGTAACATAATATATTAATAAAGTAATTAAATATAAATAATATAGTAAAAAAGTTGTAATACCAAGTGAACATCATTCAAAGAATCCTCTTCAAACGCCATTAAAAAAAATCAGAGCACAAGACCTTAAAGATTCTTTAAGAAATATTTGAAATGTCAGACACAGGAAGCATAAATGCCATAATGGTTAGGAAAGGCTGCAGGAAGGACAGCATTCAGGTCCTCTGAAAGAGGAGAAAATACTCCCATGATAAGTGTAGCAGTGGTTTTCATATCTGTGGTTTGTAATATATCATACAGGTCTTTGCTTTCAGACACCATTAAAGAGTTAGATCTCAAATGAAGATACTGGAAAGAGGAAGGGAAATGTTACATTTATTTTTAATAATCTATCTGAAGAATTGTTCAAACCGTATATAATAGGTGAGAAAAAGGGCTCAAGGGACAGAATCAGAAAATGTCACCTTCTTGCTACTCAGATCAAGTAACTTGTGCTGGACTTGGGCAAGAAAAGTTGTTTCAATTCTATAATACATACAAGTCTCATCAATTCCAGCATAAATGTTACCCCCTCATGTAGAAAATAGGATGCTTTATTTGCAGTCAGTGTTTCCAAAGAGAGATCTACTGACCCGTCATTGCCTGTAAGTTTAAAAGTACATCAAGTAGACTCTTGTTGCATAATTGCATTTTTCATATAGTTGCTTTTTTGTTTCAGATTTGCTCCAATCTCTATTCTCTATGTTTGCTTATAATGAGAACTGGTCTCCTAATTGGTTTGAAACTGTGGGGTAGTTATTATAAGAATAACCTACAACCACCTTTATTCCATTTTTATACTCTTTCTTATTTACTTTCTTTAAAATTGTTATATTTATTTTTTTACATATTCTAAATGTGTATGGTGCTTCTTGAAAAACCTGCCCCAATCCAGTTTATTTACCCAAGGACTGGCTGCCATTGTGTTCCAACCTAAGTTCCAGGTTGAAAGCTGACCCTAAGTTACTGTGGAAATTAGAAAATGAGGTGGCAAGTCTAAGAAAAGACAAATAAGAGATGTCTTAAAAAGTTGGGATCATTTGCAGATAAAATAGGATATAATTTCCCTACTCAGCATGGTAGGTTTTAAATTGCTGATAGGTTTTATGTGATGCTTCTCAAAGGTTAAATTTTCAGCTCATTTTTTTTATAACTTATATTTTTAATACTAGCATTGAATTGTGGATCTTTTCAGTCATCTTAATTATGCAAGATCATGGTTATCAATAAAAATGTGGCTTTGTCAAAAATGGGTTTTTGCTCTGTATACAAAATAGAGAAGATGCACATAGACTTACAGCAGAGTTGGAAACAGAGATAGGATGAGTGAACTCTGAAGCTCATCACTAAGTCTTACATTTTCGTAATTTTAAAGGTCCTTTCCATCTGCTGAAGGATGCTGTCCTGCTGAGTAATGCAGGATGGCTGAGTTTGATATGAGAAAGAAGAAATGAATAGGATAAGGAGAGAAAACACATTTGTTTGGATTTCTCTGGGGTTTCACGCTTTCTGAGCTAGTTAGAAGTGGTAAAGTTCAGTCCCATGTTACCTCTCTCCTGCGTGCTGAAGGAATGATCCCAGGGCAGCATTGATGCATGTGCTCAGCGTAGGAGCTGCTTACTGTTATCCATACAGAACCGTAGCTCAGGCATGTACAGTGGAACAGAACAGCCCTGGAAATCAGTAGTATGGGTTTACATAAGCACGTCAAGAAGTGTCATATAATGGCAATGGACAAAAAGCGTTTGGTTTTCGTGTTAATGTGCTGGTTAATGGCTGTTTCAAAAAGCTGCATGAACTGTGAGAAAAGGCCAGAAGTTCTAAATGCACAAAAACGTGTAAAATTGCATGGCACCAGCAAAAAATATCACAAAAGACTCTTGCTGTTCTAAATGGCCAGCACTTCTAGCCCACTCTTTCCCCCCCAAATCTCCTAAAAGCACTCAACTGTAAGCCGTGTTTATGAAAGTCTAAAGTGTAAATTTAAAGATGTTAGATTTATGATTTGAAATAAATTTTAGAAAGATAACATGGCCAGCAAACAATGCTGAAAACTCTTATTTTGTGGAGCAGCTAAGAGGCATTACTGAACCCCTCTCAAGAGTTTTTCTTCTGGTTTATTGTTAATGCCTGACATTTTTTTCTGACTCTTGGCACTGCTCTTCATTATCTATTCTTTCTGTATTTTGATCTAACTGAATTACTATTTACCTTGCCTTTGAAATTTGTGTTCATCTGTTTCAAAGCCCTGCAGACATCTTAGGTATTACTGAATACATATTAATAATATTTTTGAAGTCCTGAAGTGGCACAATAGCAGATTTATGTGTTTGATACCTTAATGTTTCAGACAGCCTCATGTAGACAGAATGTTTTTCCACTGTCACCAAATCACCCAGAGATTAGCCCCAAATCAGTTTTTATGAGAAACCTGCACATGGTGACAAAAACTTAATAGGAGTAGAAAGTTGATAAAGTCACTGCATAATTACCCATCAATATCAGGTATGATTCTTTTCAAAAGCTACTAAAATGTACTAAAAGAGTACTAAAAATAAGACTTGGCTAAGTTTCCTTGGCATTTCTCTGTAATAATCCTAAAAGGTCACTGCTGTGGAAATGTGATTTCTCTGTCCCTAAACAATCCGGCCTGTTTATAATAATTTTTGTGAGTTTTTAGTATTCTAAAGGTATATCATCTAAGTCTTCAGGTTACAAAGAGCATTCTAGAAAAAAACACTGTTCCAACACAGTCAGTATTGCAGATGTCTTTGTTCTGTGCACAAGAGGCCGAGATAGGGTGCAGATATAGTGTTTGGGATTTAAACACTTTTTTTTTTTTTTTTTTTTTTTTAGATTTCATATTGACAAGTGGAACTGGCCTTTGAAGTAGCTACTGAGTTAATACTCAGTGGCTCTAGTTGTATTCAAGGGCTTTGTTCTTCCTCCCCCCCTTCATATAGCAAAAATAGAAATAAGAGTGATCATTTGAATAAGGCATGGAGGATTATTATTAGAGTATTCACTTAAGCAGTATCCTTCTTTAAGTGTTCTTATTCACTGTTAATTAAACGAGCTATTGGAGTGCACATTTTAGTGTCAGGACCTGCCATATTTATCTCTGTTCCAATGCATTGTGTGTTTTCCCATCTATGAATGTATAATGTGATACCTTAGGTCCATTTTTATACTTTTCTACCATTCTTGTAGGCTGTGATTTAGAATTATATAAAAGCAATATAGTCAATGCATATAAGCATTAATAAAAATTTTCCAGTTCTGGATTTACTGAGAATTTCGTAGCATTCTTATATGAGGGTCAGACACCAAAAATATGGTTTCTTATCTGCAGATACTACTCCTTCCATTTTTTTCATACATCTCAAGCTGTTAAACAGTTTACCTGATGTTTAAAGATACATCAGCTATAACTGTTGATTGAAGAGCTAGTTAGGATGCAGGTGGTGAGAAATGTTGCCTTCTTGTTGCTCCTGTTTCAAGTAATAAGTAACTAAACCTAAGCAGATTTTGTTATTGGGGGTATCCCAAAGTAACTGGAAGTTTTTGCGAAATACCGCCCTGCTTTGTCGTGGCCTGAGTAATAGCAGAGCATAATGCAATTTAAGAAGTAATTCCTGGTTCTCTTGAATATTTAAGACATTCCAGTGCTTATCAGCTGCAAATGAGAAATTGTTGGAAAGCATAAGGTATCTGTTGCACACCAGATCGTGCATTTAAGTATCTGGGAAATTACAAAACTAAGGGAGGAGCCTGAGCATAAAACCCCTTTTTCCCGACCTATAGCAGATGGTCAAATTCTTAATTTAAAATTTCGTTGGAGTTTTGGCATACTGCCATCTGTCTCCACAGCTGCAACAGTGCAATAACTCTGTCACCTCTCTTGGAAAATGTTTCTTGAGAGTAAATTTAATGCCTAGCAAAGTGTTGAATTTACAGCTGCTGGGAACAGAATATAATATGTAAGAGGTGGCCATGAGGCCCCGCTGATTTCCCTCACCTGGTTACAAGTAAGGTTGTGTTTATATGAAACTGTTGTGAACACCATTAGGGAATTGGAGGGAAGATGTTTCCAGTTTTTTGTTTTCACAGGCCCTTCTGTAATCCTGTATACAAAAAATCGATCCGCAGCGTCAGGGGAGATCTTGCTCAAAGAGCTTGACTGAGATTATGGAAAACATTCATAATCATTATCATTGCAAGAAAACTGTTTTCTGTAAGTTTTTTCATTGCCTCAGCTTTGTCAGTCTCTATTAACATTGAAAATGCTAGTGCAGACGGGCACTTGTAATGTTGAATCCCTCACCAAGTGTTCAACCCATCTATCTGCTTAGCTATTCAGATGAAGATGATGGCCCACCTCTGCAGAGCTGCTGGAACAGTTTTCACAAGTAGCTCTGAATGGGTACTTGTGGCATTAGAAATGCTTTACTGATTTTTCTCTGGTGAAGGCAAGTCAGATTCTTCCAGATAGAAAATAATGTTAGGCACTACTAACTTGAATTAGATTTGAAATTTGGTTCTGGGATGAGGATCTTCCTATCCCATGACCATAATCTGTCAAGTTTGACCTGTAGTCCCTTGAGTATGGAGGTTATGCAGACATGAAATTTACTTTTTTTTCCCCAGAAATTTGTGCGTAAGTTTCCAGTTTTGCAAACTTAGAAATAGTATGTGTGATAGGTTTACAGTTTCCATACCTTCCTCGGAGTTCTAAATCTTTGTTACCTCCCACATCTTCAGATGACAGGTGGCATTTTTGGAAAATGTCAGTTGGATTCTCTGGATGCAGCAGGTTTCTCCCTGTGTTCAGTCAGCCTTGAGCTATACTCATAATTGAGACTTGCAGGAGTGGTTTCTCTTAGAGTTTATCTGAGGAATGGATCAGCTCCTGAAAATCTCAGGTGACTGGAAAGAAAGAGGGGGTGGGTTGAGCTGTGTCCGTTAGAAAACTGGTCCTGGATGCACAGGGACACTGACTGCTCTATGAGAGAAGACCACATAGGTGGGAGCTGAAAGCAAAGATCCTTTTCCTCACACTCTCACGGTGTCCTTTCTGAAAAATGTTATCTATATTTTATTCAAGCCCATTTGTCCTCTTATTTGTCTTTGCTCCTCTGTCCTACCTTCCCTAAGGCAAAGCACATGCCAGAAGTGTGTTCAGGCTCCTCAATTTTTGCATGTGTTGCTGCTCAAGAGCCAACCCCTACAATGTTGTGTTCCTGAACAAACAAGAGTTTTTCCCAGTGGAGTCTTTGAGACATATTTCTGGGTTTGCATGGCACTGTCTGCATTAGACTCTATCACGGCAGTACAGTGTGAATTATGAGCAGTGATTATCAGCTATTTGAATACAGCGAATGAGTCCTGCAAGCTGCATTAATACATCAACATAGCTCTTTAGTTAGCATTAGTAGCCTGAGTTAGTATTAATTTTTTCTCTCCCATTTTAAAATGACTGACTTGTACTCCCTAAATCATTTTATGTCTGATCCATTTTTTGGTGATTATAATGATTTTCTAGCTGTGGTATTGAAGATATTTCTATTAAAGGGAAGGTGATGAGAAAGATAAAAGATGACCTTGTAGCAAAACAATTGGAAAGGGACAAGTTCTATTGCAGTATCCTGCCTTGGCCTTGTGTTGTAGCCTTGGATAAATCATTTTCTCTATGCATACTTTTCTTCCTCATGTACATCCACTGAAATGGACATGATATTATCGAATTTTTATTAAAGTTTGTAAGACTTCTGCACTTATGCTGTAAGTAATGGACTGGTTTTCACCCATGTCTTTCAGAAGTAGGATCTGATCTTCACTGCAGCCGCTAAGTATTACGATATTTCACATAGCTGTTAAGGATAGTGACTGGGAGCTATGAGTAATATTTAAAATTTAAGCTATTTGAAGCCACATTTTAGATTCCTGCTATCAAATCATCTTGCAGACTTCAGCATTTTTCCTGTAGAAAGTGAATAATTAAGAGTTAGATTAATACACTGTCTGACAACTCTTTGTCAGATATTTTCTGCTGCTTTTAAGGGAAAGTTTAAAAACTGAGGAATAAACAGTGCTTTAAAATATTTTTTCACTCTGTATTTCTACGCATTTGTAACCAATAGACGGAAGCCCTAGTCAAGGTAATTATTATTTGCATAAAAATCAGGTCCTCAAAAATTGCTTGTGTCCTTGATCCTACAAAAGGCTTTCTTTGTCTTGCACATGATCAGTTCCCTTTAGCTTATTTAGATATCACAGATGCTCAAGGTTAGGTCTCTGCCCAGGCATTTATGGATTGGAGCCTCAAATTATGTATCCCAAGTGGCAAAACACCCTTTCAAATAGAGTTGTTCCTCATTGAAAACCATTTTGTAGAAAACAGTATTTTCTACAGAATTCACCAAAAGACACCTATTTTTCTTGGGTTCATAGCTGAAAAATGCAAGGACTTCACAGTCCACATAGCTTCCTTTTTCTTCTGTCTTTTTAACTCTAAAAAAAAAAAGTGATAAATGGAAAAGTGGATGGGAAAGACAGTAGCATAGGAGCCAATACTGAAAATTCGGGGTTTAGAATGTATGTATATATATATTTATTTTGAATTTTAAAAATATTTTGTGGTTTTTTTCCCATGAAACATAAAATTTGTGGCAGTCATTTATTACCTGTAATAAGCAGAGTGTGTGTAATAACCTGAGTGGTGCTGTATCATCTGTGTAAGTGCTGTGTTTCTTTATCCATGAAAGCCCAGCAGTTTTCTCTTAAATGTTTTCCATTATCCTTGGGAGATTTTTTATTTAAAAAAAATCATTACTGAATTTATTTTAAAGTTTTTGAAATAAGTCACCAGAAAATGGCTCCCAGAAGGTCAGCTCATCCCTACGTGTATTAGCTGACAACCACAGCTGTGAACATGCTTGCCTGTGGAGCTTGCAAGGATCAAGACTCAGCTGCTCTTTATAAACATTTCTCTGACACTGAAACCACAAGAAGATTAAGAGAAAGGAAAAGTGTTGAGGTTGATGAGTTGGCTTTGATTTCCCAGTCCTCCCAAATGTCTTTAAAATGAGGTAAAATGAACAGCAAGAACCCAAACAACTTCGGTAACTTTCCTTAGAGGAAAGTGTAAATCCACATACAGATTCCAAGTCTCTCTATGCTAGGACTTCCACAGCATTGAAGTCAAGCATACGTTGGCATGATCTTGAGAGTAAAGAAAATAAATGAACCCTGTGGTAAATGGACACACTTTTTTTTTGGATGTGCCCAGGCTTCTTCTGACTTGTTATCAGGCCCTTTTACTGCCTCCCTGATGACTGTTCACAGGGATGAAGGCTCTTTTCCTGACTGCAGCCCAGAGCTCTGAAGGCAGTGATCAGAAAGGGGAGATGACTGACATGGTTATAGAAAGGCTACATCTTCTCTACATCATAGCACTGTTCACACCAGGGCTTGTTTCTCTTCTGCTCTAGAAGAAATGAAAGGGAGGAACAGACAACAGAAGAAGCTCAGGTTTTAGCACCAGGGTGAGGTAGATCCATTATCCATCCATCCCTTACCTGTAAGCAAATACTGTAATTCTGAGACTTGATGACAATAGAGAACATAACACCTCAATTCCACCTCTTAGTCTGGCAAGCTGGTCCCTAGACTACATGCTTTCAACTTTTGTGCCAGGAATGGGATCAGAATTTGTTCAATATTATTTTGCAGTTTAGAATCAACTTAAGTATGTCACCTACAAATCAAAGAAGAAATTCCCTGCAATGTTTATAGAAGATAATTAGTTCCTTTAGTACCTGTTGTTATTACCATTTTACTTTGCTTCAGTCTTAAGGTTCTTCAGGAGTATAAATGAGAACTCTGTTGTTTCAGCGTTTGATCAGCTTGCCATTCCTCTACAGGCTTGGGTTAGGGAAGTAACAATCAGATTTACTTTATGAACAAGACTGAAGAGTTCACTTTGCTTTGTAACTGGCATAGAAAGATTTCTTCTGGGCAAGAATTCATTAGCCAGAGCTATAACTTCCATGGGAGCACTATGCTTGCCTGCTGTGTTCTTACATAGGCAGTGATGCTAGAAAGCAACGTGAGGGACAGGGGAGAGGAGAGATATAAGACCCTTAGCAAGTTTCTTGGAGATGTTTTTTTTACTTGGCCATCTACCCTGCAGACTGAGAGACAGAGCAAGAGAGCAAGGGAACATTAAGGGAACAAGGACAAATAACATTTTTTCTCTGACTCTAATTGCACATGCTGCACACCTGTCAGGAATTAGCAGTATAATTTATGCAAATGAAAAATTTCCTAGGAGTCCCACTAGTTGAAAAAGGCTGGCAAAGTGTAAGAGCACTATTTTTAAGGTTAACCTGCCAGAATACATCCATTTGTATAGGCATTAGCATTTAGCAGCACAAGTTATCCAGTATCCTAAAAGTCCGTGAGTTTACATGATCCAAGGTTAATTTTCCAATATGCAAGGACCATAACAGTACCATGAGTGGAAAACAGTCAATGACACTTATTTGCATGTGTTTGTGAAAAGAAACACATCACATGCGTTTGTGATCTTGTCATGAGCCTTGTCCCGATGTAGGTGCTCTCAGTTCTTCCAGTTGACAGTGATGTTGGATCCCTTCTTTCTGAGCAACCACTGATTTTCCATGAACTTGTAGGAAGCTCATTGTCTCGGGCCTCTATCACGGTCAGATTTGGCTGGAATTTCCCTGTGAGTTCAAAAGTTATTGGAACAAACCAATGGAGACATGTTTGGAGAGTTGCTGCTCCTACACAGCCTTGGTTTCCTTAGAAACTAAAGATTGATAATATATGTTGTAATCAATCTTGCTATAAATACGCTATATGAGCATGTTTCTTTTCTAATATTTTAATTTTATGTAAAAATATGCCATGACTTGGTAACTTTGTTATAATGGCCTTGCATAATCACATTCAATAATTTTTTGTAGTAAGACATATTCTGCTTTGTAAGCAAGTTTTGAAGTCGGTATCCTGGATAGCCACTGATGGAGAAGCACATCAGAGCCATGTCCTGAAGGCCAGATTGCTGTATTGCCTGACCTTGACACAAAAGTATTTATGAGAGAGAAAATCATTCCAGGTTCCTTCTGCATCTTTCCCTGTCTCCAACCAACTCCACAGCTTGCGATTTTGTACCATTTGATGAAATATTCACCTGCAGATTACACAGAATTTCTGAAATATTGTCAAAACTTTTAATATAAGAAAAAGAGTGCCTTAACTTTCTCTGCAAATACTTCTTTTTTTCCTCGATGGAAACAGAAATGCACCATCGGCCGCATCCAATATTTTGATGGAACTGTCATACAAACATTCGTCACTGTGACACTTTCCTTACTTTTCTCACACTGAATAGAGTTAGTCTGAGGCACGCTAGTAATGTGAATTTTGCAGTGTGGGAGACTCTTGGGTTTGAAACCAGTCTTGCTACCTTGCTGTGTGAGTGCTAGTTGTTAAAATTTGCTGTGGTTTCCTATTGTGTGCAAGAATACTAATTCCTTTAGCAACATGTATGCATTCAGTTTTTCCTCTGTTCTAAAAGGAGACTGTAGTGATTAGAACTGTAAGAGTATAATCATCCTAGATATATTGGACAGCACTTAAGCAATCAAGAGCTAATGCAGTCTGGTAATAGTAGCTTTAGAGAAATATTTCAAGCTTTATTCACTCAGATAGCATTCTCAAGAGCCAAAGCACAGCTTTTTTCTTATTTCTGCACAAGTGAGCATTAAATATTACACTAAGACATAGCAAAACAGGTTTTGCTAGTCCTGTAATACTGCTTAAGGTTGTTTTGAAAACAGCAGATTTGCCATCAGTCACCCAAGGCACCCATTAATTGACCAATTAAAAAATGTCCGGAAGTATCTCAATTCCATTAGATTACAGTTGTCTATGGCTTTTTAGGGTAAATTCATTTTAATATTTTTTTTTCACATATAACTGACTTTTAACTGTTTTGATCATTTAAAACTTACATTTCTTTTAGGTTTTCCTGTGTTACGTATTTTCATTTTCCTCTTTTTCTTCTCTGATGGCTTTTTTTTAAAAAAAAAAAACCTCTTTTCTTCTCTTTCCACGCCCACATTCTTAATTTCCTATAAATTTTTCATGCTAAAATGCCACCTGAAGTCAATGACAACAGCCATCTTCAAAGGGGATGTACAGTGTCTGAATGGCATCCTCTTTCTCCTCGAATTATTTCCCAGTAGTTTGTCTTACTGTTTGCTTTCTTTTCTGAAAAACATAATTTTTCACATGAACAGAACAGTACGATCCATTCTGTGTTGCTTTGCCTTGCCTGGCACAAACAACTATTATTTATGTGGACAAATAATTGCTAATTTTGTCTGAGGGGCTTGTCTGCTCTCTTTTTCTTCACCCATAACCTCTGACAATTTCTGAGAAGAAATTGAGCAGACAAAAGCTCTACAATGCAAATTATTGTGATTTACATAATCCACAACTGCTGAAACATTGGGATAGTAAAATGCTCTGGAAACCCTAATGTAGAGATTGTTTATTAGTTACCAAATAAATGGTAATCTCAGGTTTTGCCAGTGACACATACTTGTTTGGGGAAATCGGGGTTCTGAAGGCACCGCATTTTAGCAATACCTTGTTCTCTAACCCATGGAGCAAGAAACAATACTTGCTCCTTAGTTTGCAGTTCTGAAGCCAGGCATCTGTTCAGAGGAGGGCAAAGAAGATGATGAAGGGTCTAGAGGGGGAGCCATACAAGGAGCAGCTGAGGTCACTTGGCTTGTTCAGCCTGGAGGAGAGGAGCCTGAGGGGAGACCGCATTGTCATCTACAGCTTCTTCATGAGGGGAAGCAGAGGGGTAGATACTGATCTTTTCTCTGCAGTGACCAGTGAAAGGACCAGATAGAATGGCATGAAGCTGTGTCAGGGGAGGCTTAGGTATTTCTAAGGTTTATTTCCTAATATCTACCTTTCCTACATAATAGAAAAAGGTTCTTCACCCAGAGAACGGTTGGGCACTGGAACAGTCTCCCCAGGGAAGTGGTTAGAGCACCAAGCTAGTCTTGACTTCAAGAAGCATTTGGAAAATGCTCTCAGGCACATGGTGTGACTCTTGGGGAGGGTCCTGTGCAGGGCCAGGAGTTAGCCTTGATCCTTGTGGGTCCCTTGCAACTCAGGATATTTTATGATCAGAGAATCATAGAACCAACCGTGTTGGAAAAGACCTCCAAGATCATCAAGTCCAACCCTTGATCCAACACTGCTGTGGTTATTAGACCATGGCACTCAGTGCCACATCCAGCCTTATCTTAAAAACCTCCAGGGACGGTGAATCCACCACCTCCCTGAGCAGACCATTCCAATGTCTGATTACTCTCTCTGTAAAAACTTTATTCCTAATATCCAACCTAAACCTGCCCTGGCAGAGCCTGGGAGAAGAGACTGATGCCCACCTGGCTACAACCTCCTTTCAGGTAGTTGTAGAGAGTGATGAGGTCTCCCCTGAGCCTCCTCTTCTCCAGGCTAAACAACCCCAGCTCCCTCAGCCTCTCCTCATAGGACTTGTGCTCTAGTCCCTTCACCAGCCTGGTTGTTCTTCTCTGGACCTGCTCCAGCACTATGATTCTATGATTCTGTCCTCCTTGACCAAGGGACAGGTAGCAGTGGCTGCTCACTCACTTTCTGCTAGGATGAATTTTATTTCAGGGAAACACCTTATGACCATGACATTGAGAAAAAGCAGGAGTAAATACTCAGTGTTTTCTTGCAATAGTATCAGTGGCAGATGTCAAAGAAAATGTTGCAAAGCCTGAGGGCTTCCTTTCCCCCATCACAGTTTGTGTGCATGTACACATCTGAGCTGTCCATGCTGGCTTGTTTTGAAATAAACCAACTTCACCACACAGGCACAAAGCAGGTGGAAGAACACTTCACCTTCAGTATTTGGTGTATGTTAGGTGAGTTTGGCTCCTAGTTTTGCTTTTTGCTACAGAAACAGAGCACAGACTTTGTGGTAAGAGATGTCAGGTTTGTGCTGGTGGATGTGGCAATCTGAAGCTGGAGAAGATAAAAGAACTCTTCTGTGTCCACCATTCAACAACCTTTGCATCTCCTGCAAAGAATTGAGACTTGTGTGTATATCTGTGTACCCAAATCTGTGTCCCTGTCCACATTTCTGCTGTGCAAACTAGTAGTCCAACACATGGCTTCTTCAGTACTTAAAAGAAGCCACAAAGTTTCTAGAAAAAGGAGATATCCTTAGCTAATCTTGCTCTTAGGGTAGTGTAATGCCAGTAAGGGAAACACTGCTTTTCAGGATCTGGGCTGGATCCTTACTTCTACAGTGGCTTTACAAAAGGACCCACCTAGTTCAGAGATATTTTTTCCCCTTATACTTCTTAATTCAATTTTCAAAGCAAAAGTGTGTTTATTTAATGTTTTCTGATGTTTCTGATGTTCTCTGATGTTTTGAAGTGAGCACTGAAATGGTAGTGGAGCAGCTGTAGAGAAAGATTGGCTAAGGAGGGAAACTGGTGCAGAAGGAACAGTTGGGAGTTGAAGACCTGTAATAAAATAAATAGAAATAAGTTCTGTTGCATACAGCTGTAACCTCTGTTTTTCTGTGAGATTTGTACCCAGTTGCTGCAAAGGGGAATAACTTACACTGCCTCACTTCAAACACGTATCTAGTGTCAGAACAACTAGATCACACATGGGTACTACCAAAATCATGCCTTCTGTCCACAGCCTGGGTGAAACAGCTCTGTAAGCATTTTCATGACTTACTGCAGGAATGACTGTTCTGGATGCACTTCGAAAAGCAGTGGGATGGGGCTGAGCTTGCAGATTACGACATCTAAATGTAAATGTTTATGTTTAGATGTGTGCATGTGAGCTAATGTCAAAGTCACTGTAGGTGACGAAAATCTAATGTGACTGAAACCACTACCAGCTGGGATGCTCATAGGTCTGCACGGGATTGGTAGGATTTACAGGAGAATTGTGCTGTTCTGTTCTGAGTTGGCAGCTGGAGGTGAGCAGAGGTATCCTAGGGACATTCAAAACGCTCCCCTGGAGAATCTATTTTGCAGTGACTTTCTTTACCTGTGATGCCGCTTGAACTCACCTTCATGATTGAAATGGGCAGGCTGGGTTTGGGAACCGTGGGGGCAAAGGCCTGGCTCTGGCTATCATCTTTGTTGTGGGGCAGAGGGTGTGACTGGCAGATGAAGCTTTATTCAAGAGTTAGATTTAAGACTTGGGTTATTATTGTAGTTGTGAACACCTCAGCTTTAAAATCCTTAAGGGAAAGATATTGTTAGGGGTTTTTTCCCTCCCATTTGGTTTTCCATTAATTTATAAATAATCTGTCAAAACCAGAACAATTTACCGAAACGAAAAAAACCCATTGATTTGCCAAAGCCAAAACAGAGTCACAAGGTTGACTCCCAAAATCTACTCATCAGATTTTGATTCGCTTTAACCTCTCAACTGTGGTCCAGAGAGCTCATCCAGTCAAAACACCATTAGCTCCAGTAGACTTTGTGGACTCTAACATATCCTTTGCAACATAACTTTTCCTGAGCCCTTTCCCAAGCCACTGTTGACTCAACTCTACAGTTCTTACAATTTTCCGGGTTCTTTTAACCCGTAGAGTTATAGACCCTTTATGAACTTGCCTGGGTCTGTGTGTGTGTACATGTCTGTACATGACCTCCACGAGAGGTCATACTTCCTAATTTAAAACTTGGCTTCACAAAGAACTAACTGTTTGGCAGACAGGAAAGCAGCAGTGAGATACCTCGCCTTTTCCCTCTAATGCGAGTGATGGTAGTTGCTTCCCCTCTTTTACCAAACCCATAGGCCAAGTGCAAAAGGCCTGCCAAGTTCTGGCACCTCTCCTGGTTGGGGCCTTACCCACAGCAAGAGACAGGCAGGCAGGCAGAGAGATTTTTTTTCTCAGGTACAGCTTCAGTATTCAAAAGGGACAAAGCTGGGAGCACTGCTACTAAACCCAAATGCTCACTTTCATGTGGGAAAGGTATTTGTTGGTTCCTTAGTATCCATTCATCACTACTGTGTACTATTGCTAATCACAGAAGAAACATGAGTTTTGAAAAGCAAAGTTAACACATCTGCCCATCTTAGATTTTACTTTATTCTCAACATATCCAGATGGAAGCAGCATGTTTGATATACTTAAAGCTACAAATTTGATTTCATCTTCAGGTTCATAATTTTGGCATGTAATTTAGCTTATAATTTAGCCTCAGAGCAATGCACGTTGAGGTCACAGGGAAAAAGCCAATCTCCAGCTACTTGTATAGAGCTGTATTTGAAATTCTCTGAAAGGAGTCAAAATAGAGAAGCCTTTCCTCATTTTTAGTGATGTATCAAATTATCACAGAATGAATTCTATTCAAAAGAGAAAAAATCTCAAACCTAAAAGACCTTGCTGTGGATCTTTGCAGGCTGCTTTGTGCCATTCAGTCATTGCAGAACCAGGAAGTACATTGGCTGAACGGATACTAACAAATCATTTTTAATACTTCATTTCAGGTCTGTAGACATTAATTTTATCATAAATTTGGAAGCCTGATTTAATTGCACTAATTATATTTTCCCTTGGGAATTGATGGGTTCCTACCTACCATATTCTCACTGTGCGTAATGAATCACACTGAGGCTTTCTCTTATTTATATCTGCTAAAAGTCTAGGAAATGACTTGTGATAGGCATTAAAGAAACATGTGAGAAATTACCCTAAACCGTTTGCTACGTGTTCTTTCTCCTCTCATAGGTCTGTTCTCATATACGATTATAATGATTCTGTTCTTCTAGAAATAATTGTAGAAACTCGTCTTTAATTCTCTGTCTGTGGGGAATCCACTGAAAAGAGAGCGTATTTCAGTCATGCGAGACATCTGCACTTCCTCTTCACTCTGTTAGCATCCATCCACATCTATTCATTTTTGTATGTGGAAGTCATTATGGCCACCATGCTTCCCAGTGCTTGCGATTTCATCAGATGCAATTGTGCACATGTCGGAGGCTTGATTTTGCTGCTGCTGGTGTTTGCCATTGAATAGAATAAGGGATTAGGTGACATTCTGTCATATAATAAAGTTCATCTGTCATGTTCAAGTGCCAGTCACCAAGGTATCTTGTCTTTTGGACAACTTTGGAAAATCATGCTGGCTCCTGGTCTCTGCGTGACCTTTCCTAAACAACATTCATTTCATGCCATAAAGCTTTTAATCAGTATTTATGATTTTTGTGGAAAGAAAAACAGTCCACTCCTAAAATGAAGTAACCATTGCTGAACTGCTAGCTGGGGTCTCCTTCTGACCCCACTACATCCTTCCCCTCCTTTGCAGAAAAGTGAGGTCCCTTGCCCACCACTGTGGTGAAGAGGCTCCTTTCTGGGTGTTCGTGTGCCGTCTCCACACCAGAGGACACTGATATTGAGGAAAAATCCGCACTACATTGGTTTAGCACTTGGACATTGTGTAGACCCTCAGGAATTCAGGCAGGAGCTGAGCTGCCAAGGGGTTTCTTCTGCTGACTGGGGGTACCAGGTAGGATGTTGCAAAGCACTGAGTCCAGCAACCTCCATTGAGAGTTGAGAAGGGGGGATTAGCATCTCATTATTTTCCTGACCTGATGAAAACAGGATTGTGAAAGCTGTTCATGCTCTAATTTGTCTGTATGGTTACTCCTTTTTATAATTGCATTTTCTCAAATGTGATGTCACCTAAAGGTGGACACTTTCAGATATGACAATTGTTTCCTCTTAATTAATTTTGCTAGTTTGTTCGTCTTCGTAGAATAGGTCTTCATGAAGAAAAAGAAAGGGACATTTCCTTCAGGAGCGAGTTATGAACACATTAAATTGAAGAGCTGCAATGTTCTGTCACATTAGCTTGGTGCCTACAACTCAGCAGTCATGCTTGATAAACGGTGACATTAAGAATAACATTAGCAATCACACACACAGGGTTGTGATGGCAACCAGGTTACCTATCTGCCCAGCGTTACACACATTGCCCTCCTTAGTTATGCCTTTGGGAATGAGGGACCTATAGGGGAAAAAGAATCGATATGTTTTTCAATTTATTCTCACAGTTGAAAAAAAAAATGTGGTTTATAATTGGACTTTGCATTGAGCTGTAATCCCGTTAACTTCAGTGCTATGAAAAACCTTCATAATAATGCTATATTAAATATAGAAGCATATGCCATATGTTCAAATTTATTACAGTAATTATTGTTTATTTATGTATTTATATAAAGTATATGTGTGGGTGTATAATGCTACATAAAGACATAGGAGCAGTTTTCTAGGGTGTCTGTCACTGTCATACCAAAGCGCTGACACTGCTGTGAGGAGGAGGGTGATTGGCAGTTTAAGACTCAAAGTGGCAGCAAGGATTATTTTCTTCTTCTTTTGACCTACCTTTCCCCATTTCTGAATGGCTGGTGCTCAGTTCTTTCTTTAAGCCAGTTTTCTGGATAGGGCTTGCCTATTAAAAGTCACAGCCATTATTTTAAATCACACCCCTGTCAATGGATCTCTTTAGTGGATAATACTTGCTATAGAGTCCTGAAGGTTTCTGGCTTGAGCTATAGCACAGACATCTCTGAATGATATCCTTGTATATCACTGCACATTTAACAGTAGCAGGGGGATTTTCTAGAGCCCTTGGTGTAATTTTCACCTTTTCATTGGAATCGATAAGACCAGCACTGTTCCCACACAACCTGACATGGTCACATTTAAGATAACACTGACCACTTCCATTATCCTACTGTTGCCTTCTTTTGCGCTCTCCTGTATATAGTTCAAATCAAACACTTATTTTAAAAGAATATATTTATTCTGCTTTAAATCTAACCTTGGATTGTGATGCCCAGAAAAGCTTGAAGCCATTTAGGCAACCTTTACACTGGATCTAGAGCCTATGCACTTGGTGTGCATAGCCCCTTGGTTTTTCTCGTACCGGCTGTGCCTCTGTTGCAAGGTTATGGAGATGGGAGCTGCATTTGTGCTCCATATTTTTATGCAGCAGCTGAGGCACACATCTCTGGTTCATTACTCCAGCTCCTACAGTGCAAGCAAATTATAATAGTTTAAACACACTTGGGTTTATTTTTAGTCTGAAGGATTACAGTGTGGCTCTGGCAGAGACTGGAAAACTGGGCAGAAAAATTCTGATTTAGCTTTTCTTCCTCAGGACCTTTGTGGAGAGCAAAGAAAAAAGAGGTAGTGGGTGAGAAACATGGGCTATAACTTGTGTGAAGGTCTTGACTCCGGCTAGACTCAGCTTCTGTGGAGAAGGGTTTTGTACTGGGACATCCCTGTCACAGGAGACACGGAAAGGAATTTGGACAGTATAACCACATGCTTGCTCTGTATCTGTTTGATTAGTAAACAGCATTTAGCCACAGCCACTGTGCCAATGAGGCAAAGCTGCCACTGGGAAGCAGTTCCTACCCCTGGGGAGTAGCCCAGGGGCAGCACAGAGCTGATGCAGGGCACCCCAGGGAACAGCTCTGGCTTTTTTCCTTTAATTTCTACTGGGGGAAGGCAGCAGGGGACTCAGAAGATTTAAGGACAAGGTAGTCCTCAAAATCCCTCAGCTTAAATTTTTTTTTCTGTCTCCTTTTTCTAATTTTTTTTTCAGAGTTAAATGTAAGGGAATCCGACGTAAGAGTGTGTGATGAATCATCATGTAAATATGGAGGAGTGTGCAAGGAAGAGGGCGATGGTGTGAAATGTGCATGTCAGTTCCAGGTAAGGGCCGCTCACCTTTTTGTTTTGCCGTTTCTGACAAATCTTTGAGGCGTATTGAAGTATCTGTAGAATCACTGCTTTAAACATTTCCCTCAGCAACAGGCTTATGGAGCCTAACCATAAGTTCCTTTTTCGGAGGCACTGATTGGGATGGCGTGTGACTGAATTTCACCAGGGTGTGCTCAGGGAGCAAGTGGAGAGTGTAGCTTCCTCCAGGTTAGTTCCCCGCACAGTTTTGGTGAGTCAGCCAGCGGCAGAAACCAAGGTGGGGAAGAACAGAGGGTCATCACCTGCCAGGCACCCATGGCCCCACGACCAGCACGAGCAGAGGTGGGAGCACCAGTTGTCACCTGCTTCCTGCCTCCCCACCCTGACTCATCGTGCCCCAAGACCCAAGGTGGTAGGGGACGTGACTTGGGGCAGGGCAGCCAGGAGTTGTCATACACATCAGATGAAGCTTTATAAGTCAAAGGCAATACTTATTATGAATTGCTTGTCTAATACCCAGTATTTGGAGAATTCTTCCATGTTATGCTGGTGGCTAAATGTGGCACATTAGACCTTGAAAGATCTTAAGGCATTTATAAAATCAAATAATAACAGGATCACCAGCGATCATAGAATTTATGAATTAGAACAGTGAGTTAGGCGCACTCAGGGAAAACAAAATAATTGAAATTTGATAAAAATGTCTTCTGAACTTTTAAAAAGTAATAAATAAAATTTCTATTTGATTCATCAGTTTTTTAGCCTTTAGTTTACAGTTTTTATAAGTATTGTGGCAGTCCTTCCTTCCTTCCCATCCCCAACTTTTTTTTTTAGGGAAAAAACAACACAGCAGTTCTTTCTGTTTACAGCTTATAGCCAGGACAAATGTATCAAATATTATGTATGAGACTCACAGTCAACCTGGAAGATCTGGCAATGTTATCAGCCAACCCTGGCATGGACTGCCTTTCAGTGTTTTAAAAATAATTGTGTGTTCTGTTTCTGATAAATAATAAATCAAGGAGAACCAGAATAGCAACAATGTGTATATGATCTTATGCTGTTTTGGGGTTCCAGTGTTTCAGAGCTGGCTTTTGATGTGGTACTGTTCACCTATGCTGGGGGCATTGTTCCATGAAAACAATGGGATCCAACTGTCTTTTAAAGAAAGAAAAAATTCTTAGGAGAATAGGTTTTCTCATCAGCCTTCACTCTGTCTAACTTTTGTTTACAAAAAAACTAAAATCAAAGCTCAGTAGTGATTAGGGGAAAAAAAAGGAAAAGAAATGCAACCCTAGGGTAAGCAAAGGTTTAATTTGTTTTCTGTAGGCAGTAAATCTTGTGACTTCTTAATATCCAGGTCATGAAGACTGAAAAAAAGAACTAGCCCACGTGATAAACTGATACTATGTCTTGAAAAACCCATTTTAAAAACCAGTATTGTTTTTAAGCTACTTGCAAGTTTACTTGTGCTTCTTGAAAAAATCATCCCATACTCTAAGGAAAGAAGTCAAAGGATGAGGAGAAGATATTCTATTATTCAGACACAGCAGGTTGAATTCTTCCTGTAACTCTCAACCTTAATTATTTGCCTGCAACTAGCAGCATCAGAATATCCCAGGCAGCAAACATCTACCCAAAACTGTTAGCTTCTCCACATGCAAGACTATCTGAGAGCTGGCTGATTTTTTTCTGACCTTGCAAGGTTTTGAAAAGGAAATAGACATATTTGTGTACAGTGGTTCAGCTGAAGAGGCACGGAAAGAAAGAAGTGGGAATATCAGCTTGTTCTTTCTGAAGTGTGTTTCCTATTCCTCACGGCTGGAATATCACATCCACTGCATGTGGATAAATGTGCCACTGGTCTGATCCAGCAAGGCATTACTTACACTCTTAAAACTGCAGTTTTTAGAAAAATGCAATTGTATAATTAAGTTGGTTGGGAGTCCAGGTTCTAGTTAGGTGAGAGTGTTCCTGATGGAGGGGAAATGCCACTGGCTGTGAAGCTACAGCCCTGGCTGCCCAACAGAGGCGCATTTTGGGGAGCAGAGGGCACAGCTATGCACAGCCTTCCCTGAATTAGGGCCAAGGATTGAACAAACTTCCCTCAGACTGAGGAAAATGCATAGAGGTTTTGATTGCTTTCCAGGCGTCACCACTCCTTCCTCTTCCTCTTTATCTGCCAGCACTCCTGACCTTGCAGCACTTTGATCTCTTTAGTCTTCTGAAACTTCAAGAAGTCATAATTTTTTCCTCCTAGGAACCTGTTTGGTAATGACTGGCTGGCAAATTTCAGCATTGTCACTGAAACAGCTATAATGTCATGGCAGCAAGAGCTCTGCAGGCTGCAACCCCTCTGAAAATATTGTAGGATTTCTCATTTTTGCCAAGTCATAAAGCGAGGTGCTGTTATCTCCCCCCACTGTAAATAAAGGGGAGTTATCACATGTTCATCAACTTCTGGAAAGGTCTTTTGCTGTATTTTGGATGAGTTTTACAAAACTTGAAAGAAAATCTGATCAACACCTAGTGACTGTGTTATGAACTGGTGGGGGAGGTGAGGTGGGGTGGAGTGAGGTGAGGTGAGAGAGACATCATGGAACTCTTTTTCAATCTCAGTAAGAAAGACTTGACAACAAACAGTTTAATAAGATCACTGCTTTGATAAGATAGGAAAAGGAATACAAATAGCGAGGAAACCTTACAACCCATGCAGATGCTGTGACCTCATCAATCTCACAGCATTGGATGGAGCCTAGATGGATTTTCCCATGGTCCACTGTAAAAAGCATATCCTGTCCTTGAAAGGATGCTCTCCCTTTTGGTCATTTGAGGTATTAGAGGATTTTCTTACAAGTAAACAACTCTACTCTAAAGGACATTTGCATGAGAACTCCTGGCCGTGGTGCACCAAATTGCTAAAGGTTTTCCAAATTGTAAAAAAGGAATCACTTTGTCTTTAATTTTCTAGCCTCAAGATAGAAACCCGTAACTTCAGAATATCACACAGCTACTTTAAGATTGAACAGAGAATTATCTATTGGAAAGTATTGTCTCCCTTGGGAGTCACCTGTTAATTATTCCCTCAACATGACTGTTCAGTATGAGATGTGACAGGACTGAGCTCTGTGGTTGGATGTCTGAGAGCTACTCACTGTGGGAAAGTAGTACAAAACTGTTAGAAATAATTTTCAGAGCTGGCAGCATGATTTATTTCTGTCTGTACCTGCTTAGTTCATTCTCAGTTGACCATCTGTGGCAGGATGACAAAGGATTGAAGGGTAATACCCTTCAGAATTAGGTTTTAAAAATTGAATACTTCACCTTTGTGTATGTCAAAGCACAAAGGAACTGTTGTGGGGGAGACTCATTTGGAATTTGTAGGAGAAACTCTTGCCCTTTTGGGGCAGTTTAGCTTAAAAAATGTTGCTATTTCTGCCTGCACTCACTGGTTGAACTATACCAGTTTAATCATAAACTTTATATGGTTAAGAAACTTGGTGGATACTCTGTGTATTTGATTAGTCCTTTTTGGGTTTTGGTTTTGGTTGGGTTCTTTTTGCTTTGGAGTTTTGAAGATGCAAAGGGTGTCTGACATCACAGTTACCACTGCACCCCCAAACAATGTGTCCTTTTCCACACAGTGGAGCAGGGTTTGGATCTCCAGCAGGAAGCTGTGCAGCAGTCTCAGATGTTAGGCAGGTTGGTGGTCCCAGAATTTTAATGCACAATATATGTACAAGGGTTTTCTAAGACATCTTTCTTAGAATGACAGAAAATGGCAAAATACAGGCAACTTGTGCGAAAGCTATTAGGAATGATAATTTTTCCTTTTTACCTTTCTTTTTATTAAATGTATAAAACATTCCTAACTTTTAGATTGAAATTTTTCAATATAGTGATACAAAGGCATTATTATAGTTGTTGACCAAGTAAAAGACTCAAGATGTTCATGAATTTAATGAGAATTGTGATTGTTTTCCACCTCCTTTGTAAGATTATTTTCCACCTTCTTTGTAAAACTGTTGTGACCAAAAAGGTCAGCAAATCTCCCCTTAAGCACTGTTCTCCTTAAATTTTCCTCTGCTCGGTTTCATCCCCCTGTGCCTAGTCATACTTTCTTGTATTATCTTGGAGAAGCTTTTTCCTTCCTCAGTGTTTATCCTTCAAATAATTGTAGATGCTTGACATATTCCCTGTAGCCATTACAAAATCCCACTGTAGTTATTTTGTTCTTTTAATCTTTCCTACTGAATTCCTATGTTCAGTCCATATGGAGTTGAACTATTATTTCAGTGATCCGAGAGGAATACATATAGTGATACTGTAAAACTAATATATTTCGGATCTTCCTTTAGTGAAAAGCTTATAAGTTAGTGCTAGTAACACACCTATCTTCCTTTATATTAATATGCAGTTGAGATTAATCATACAATTTTTGTATGACTGAGTTACTTTATAATTTCTTTTTCAGTGTCACACAAACTATATTCCAGTTTGTGGATCAAATGGAGACACTTACCAAAATGAATGCTTCCTCAGGAGAGCTGCTTGCAAGCATCAGAAAGAGATAACAGTGGTATCAAGAGGACCCTGTTATTCTGGTATGTAAAACATCACTTTGTGTCACTAATGAATGGTGTTTTATGGTTAGCTCTTTAGTTTTGCCCTTAATTCCAGCAATTATAATTTTTATGCTTTTCATAGAATAAAATAATGTGGAAACCCCATGTCCTCTTTAGCAATGGAATATTTTCATGGAGAAGAAATCTGATATGTCTTCTGATATGCTAACAGGTTAATAAATAAACATTAAAAGTTGAAATATTTTATCTGGGAAAATAGATTGTGAATGCTTGTGTGGTGTTTATAAAGAAGTCTTGATATTCATCAAAAGGCTTTCAGCAAATTTGGAGCGGACTCCAAATTAGCAATTTCTGTAGGACTTTTATTTTTTTGGATATACAGAATTAGTGTGACATCCAGCAAGCGACACTGATCATCCTAACTACCACTCTGCCTGTATCCAAGGTATCATCTTTGACTTTCAGTCATTGAAAATATGCATAACTTACAAAATCATGCTACCTCACATTTCCAATGGACTGGCCTTTTTTGTCTTTCTACACACTTCAAGCATAGATTTTCCACACATTTAAAATACACAGGACAGGTTTTCACTGTCTGGAATATTACAACGTGCTCCTGGGCAAAGAAACTTCAGCCACCAGAGGTCTTCTGAACCTCTGGACAGATTCAAATCTGGTGAGACCAGACACGTGGCTGGATTTCTCTCAATGAAATTAAATTACTCAGTAGCATCAACAGCTGCATTCTTTGGGTGCATAAATAACACATATAAAAAAACTAAGTTTTAGGACATCCCTCATCTTCGGATACAAAATACTTACTCGGATTAACCTAAACAAGGTTCTGGCTATACAGCAACCAAAAGCATGATTATGGGTCAGATGTGCACTCCTTGTAGCTTTATGTTGGTTAATTATCAATGACAATTTAGAGGTATCAGCCTGGAACTCACAACTCCAGCATCTTATCTGGAAATTAAGGTAAATGCATGGGCAGTGTACGTAGGCCAAGTCCTTGCTGCAGCCAGTCCCACAGCTACCTCATTTAAATGCAGATTGGCTGTGTTTCTCACCAGCTGCTTTAATGCCTTTGGGCAGACCTATACTGAGGTTTGGCTCTTGTTTACTAAGGCCCAAAACAATCTCTGTTGTTGGTTGTAATACTAAAGAAAACCTGTGCTTTATGCCCAGCACAGACGCATAATCCCAGCATTCCTCAGGCAGATGACCGAATCTACCTTCTTTCCCAATCTCCCACCTGTAAATTATCACCAGATGCTGCAGAAGTAGGAAAAAAATGCAGTGCAGTTTTAGAGCACTCACACATTCCTGTAACAACATCCGAGAAGTATGAAGGTTTGAACTAAGGATGTCTAAGTAAATAGTGGTTTTTCATTTCACGTCCAAAGTATTTCAAGATACAGACACACAGCATGAAAGTTTCTTTCTCTCATTAAAAAACAATTCTAGGTAATGTTTGGGAGCAACAAAAAGTGTTTGTTTTTATATGTGTTTTACTCTACTAAGAAAAAAAATTTCAAAAATTGGAAAGTTGATTCTTCTCAGCCTTAGGTTACTGGCAGCTAATTACTAAGTTAGATAGTATGGGAATTTTTTTTAATTTTCATCTCCTTTTCTTTAAGTCCTACATAAAACTCAGGAAACACAGCCAAATTTCTAGCACTTAGTGTAGCAGATAAGAAACTTGCTGAAACACAACTGTCCAGAAAGTTCTGAAAACACATATCTGAAACTGAGGGTGTGATTCAGGCTGGATACTGCATTTGCACTGGTGCAGTTTTTAAGTGCTTCAGCAGAGCTCTACTGGAATGGTACTTGCTGCTTCCCAAGTGCCTGATGCAGTTTGGGTGACGTGAGAATACCGGATGATAAAAGCCATCATCTGGAACCTCTCCATGCCCTGTGTTGGATTGTAGGTCACCAAGATGGCAATATAATTGTGCTGCTGATCTGTTACACATGCTATGGAGAATCAAATACTCAAATTGAAAAATCTTTTGTAGACCCCCACTAATTTTCACTGTGTGCCTTTGAATTTGCTATGAAAATGCTTTGTTCTAGGACATCATGGGGAGCCAAGTATAGACGTAGTGGTTTCCTGTCAGAGTTTTGTTTTTTTAAAACAAGGCTTCATCCTGGAGGGATGCACCCACAACAGTAGGATGAAATTCCCCCTTAGTGTTGTAGCAACTATTTAATATTTAAAGTACATCAGACTCTGAATCTCATACTTCCCGTTTGCTAAGGATTGATACCTTCTGAAGCTACAGCACTGGAACAGACTATACTGAGTGATTTAGTCACTAAATCATTATTCTATTTCTTGGCAGGTAATATTTTGATTAAATTTTTACAGACATGGGTGATATAGCAGCATAGTTATATATTTATTTCCTTTGTCTGAGGACTGTCGGAGTTTCTGAGATTCTAAAATGAGCAGTCTTTTGAAAAAGAGTCAATTATAGGTGCTTTAGGAATAAACAAAATGCAAGTTTTTGGCATTAAAAATGGAGGTTTAGAAAAATGAGTGTATGGCTGAAATGTCAGGACTGCATATACAGATCCTAATATTGATTTTGACTGCTGCCAGATTTGCACATGAAAATGTAACCACATAATGATGTAGTACTTGATTGTACTTATAGATTCTCAGTGTACTGTATATATTTGGAACCCACAGTCCATTGCTTTGTGTTGGGATCTCTAAGTTTAAAAAAAAATAAGAGGATGGGGAAAGCTATTTGCAGAACTAGAAACAAACACTGAATCTCTGTCAGACTGAAGAAACTATTCTCTTAGGAGTGGCTCACGGAAGGGTCTGCTTAAAATTTGTCAGTGGACTGTTTGCCCTCCTATTTGTTCTTAGCAATTTGGAGCTGTTGCCCTCAATGGATTCAATTTTATGCTACTTTGACTTGAAAACCTCCCTCCTGAATGAGAGAGGCTGCAGGCTCTTTTGGGTTTGGGTAGTTTTTTCTGCCTCTGCACCAAAGCAGACCCACAGTACAGAAATGGCTCCTGTTCAGAGAGAGAGAAAAAGAAAAGAGGGGATTCTGACTGTAGCCTAGTGCTTACAGCATTCAGATGCCATGCCTGATCCAACTGCTTCTTTGTATTTTATCCAGAAACTCCTTCATGGATAAAAAGAGCTTGCAACAGAAACCTGCACATTTGTGTATAAGCATATTTTTATAGAATTATAGAATCACAGAATCTGGTTTGGTTTGAAAGGGGCCCTAAAGATCATCTAATTTCAATCCCTCTGCCATGGGTAGGGACACCTTTCACTAGGCCAGGTAGCTCAGAGCTCCAGCCAGCCTAGCCTTGAACACTTCCAAGCATGGGACATCCACAACTTCTCTGGGCAATCTGTTCCAGTGCCTCACCACCCTCACAGTAAAGATTCTCTTCCTACTATCTAATCTAAACCTTCTTTTTTTAGTTTGAATCCATTCCCCCTTGTTCTCTCACTACATGCCCTTTTAAAAAGACCCTCTCCAGCTTTCTTATAGTCTCTCTTCAGGTACTGGAAGGCCACAATTAGGTCAGCACTCGCAAGCCATTTTTGGCAGGGCTGATCTTAGTCTATATAGTCTACTTGGAAAAGGGTGGATCAAATAAAGGCAGAGGTCAGTCACTACTTCTCTAATTAGTGACCAGTGGTTGGGGGAATGCTGTTTGTGTTCAGCATCTTCGCTTACTTGAACATCTTTCTTGACAGATCTTGGGTGCATGGAGGTCACTTTTGGAAATCCTGAATTCATTAAGAGCCTGAAAAGAGCAGGGTTGCTTGTCCAAGTAAACTTGAAAAAAGTGCTACTCTTTTAACCAGCAGCTGCTTGGGAAAATCTAGCCAAGGCTCAATAAAAAGCAGGAACACCAGCGTGGTTACCCTGGAGATAAGGGTATACTAGCACAGCTCCAGGGAAAAGTTGAAAATAGATATGGTGTTCTAGAGGATGGCACTTCTCTTTTTTGCTTGCTTTTTTCTTGTGATCTGAAAACCCTGAGAAGCGGGAATAGATCTATCCCGTTGCTATGATGTCCTGCCAAGTGGGCCTCATGATCCGTAGAAACGGATGGTCTGAGCTTCAGCTCTAAAATTTACACTAATCTCTTGTTACAGCCCGTACTTTCTGTGTGGTGGTATCTGCCCTGCCACATCACGTGGGCTACAACCAGAGCTCCTCATGCTGGGGCTGAGCGGTATTTCTCACCTCAGGGCTGAACACACAGGGGAAGGCAGTCAGTTAGAGCTGGAAATAAAAACATGGAACAAGTTGGGTTTCATTTTTGGGACATTTTAGCCTTTGTTTTTCACATGAATTACATGATGAACTTGCCCATGTTTGTACGTCAGTCTTCTCTCTCCCAAAACAGCTTATGCTGCAATTTCACCACTACAAATAAGCCTGTACACTTAACTCGTATAAGTAAATTACACTCCTTCAAATTTCTTAATGAAGCAATACCACATCTTAAGGCATATTTCTCAGTGACTCAACAATGGCATTTCATATGGGATTGTCTGCTTTGTCAGTAAAGTGGGTCACTATCGATGGAAGAAGAACCCTTCTGGTTTTTGCGTTAATTTCTGAGAAGTAATAAGTTCAGTCTATTAGACACAGAGTAGTGGTATGGGAGGACAGAATGGAAAATTTAGGCAAAAGAAAAACAAATCTCTATTCCTGATACCCCATGTGACAGGAGATTATTTTTGATGTGTGAAGTGACCCAGTAACGTGGAATTTCACACTTTTATCCACTCACTAGAGGGAATTCTTAGAAATATCACTCCTTAAAGAAAAGCGGAGGAGGGAACTGAGCAAACGGAGAGTTTGGTCTTTCCTCTGATGTGAACAACAAGCTCATGTGTGGAAGTAAGAACCCCCCCACTCCTCTCTCTGTCTGGCCTCCCTCTTCTTTCAGATTTGTGGAAATAAATTCAGCTGCCTTCTCCATCACCAAAGCAGGCATGAAAAGAGAGGTGTGTGATGAGCAGAGTGTGAACTGTGCTTCTCTCCTCATCTTCCAGAGAAGCTAAGCTAATGGGGGTGGGGTACAATTCACTAACAGTAGTTGCCATCGCATCCTCTCCTCTCCTCCTTTGAACAAGAAAGGCTGAGGGAGGTTTGTGACTCAGAACATGTGTTTAGGGCTTGTCCCTACTGCTGTGCTAGCTGAAGACTGTGCAGAGTTCTGCCCAGTGGGATGCACATACAAAATCCCTAGCCAGCTCCATAGTGCTCTGAAGTAGAGTTAGTTGGCCTGGGGTGGTGAGGAAGCTCAAGTCCTTCTGACGCTTTAACTGCTAATGCAAATGGGATCAAGTCAAAAACTCATCAGATGCTAATCCAGTCAGTCAAATGTCAGTGAAGTAACTGTGCCATTAAAGTGTCTTTATACAAAGTGATCGACCCAGCTGAGAGGAGTTATTTTGTCATTAGGTGACTTAAGTCATCTTTGAGGACTAGTTTTCTCCTGGAGCTACTTCTGCAGTCAGGTTATTTATACATTACTCCTTGCCATACCGCTCCTGGGGCCAGAGGGTAAAAAAAAATTACCATTGCCAAAATCAGAGTTTGTAGTCTTCATCTCTTTTGGGTTTAACAAATTTGAATCTTTAACAGTTGAAAAAAGGCTAAGAAAGCAAGTTAGTTTCAGTATTGAATGATGCTGTTCCTTGAGTAAAATTGTCTTGACAGGGAAGAGAGAGACTAGGGCACAGTGAGCATGGACAAACTGTATTAAAGGATGCCAGACTTTATGTGGAATGTTTGTTTTTACAGCTGGCTCATGAAGTGTAACATCTGTGTCATGTTTTACAGTGACAAGTTCCTGAACAAACAGCTGCTCCTGAAGCAATATTTTCATTTACTTTCTGTTTTTTTGTCCCCCTCTGTTTCTTTTTCAGATAATGGCTCTGGGTCAGGAGAAGGAGGTGAGTATCAAACTCCACTAAAACTTGCTTTTAGTGTCTCTCCTTTTTTACTATATGTGTGTCAGTTTTACACACGCGGCTGGTGTATTAATTAAGGAAAAATTATGACAATTTAAAATAAGCTTTAATGTTGCAGTTTTATTGGACCATCTCAGAACAGTATTTGAATGGGAATAGGTTGTAGTGTGCATTTGACCAATGTCGTTTCAGATTTGACCTATATGACTTTTCATTTGTTACCTGCAATACAGTGCACTATATAGATCCCTATTTCACCTGTATTTCTCTCCTGAAAGAGTCCTTTCACAACAAATTTCTCACCCTTTTTTTTTTTCCTTGCGTTATTTCCTTAGTGTCTAAAACATCTAGTTATTATTTTATCCTTCGTCAAACGCGTTGCCTAAGATACATAATTACTGCATTATGATATCTGCTTATATAAAGTATTTTACGGGTTTCTGTTCAAAGCTGTGTATTCAAAGAGGGGATGTAGCACAGCTGGTACTACTAGAAGTGTTCCTATCTTTGAACACATCTTAATCTTCTTCCAAGGATTAAGAAAAATAATAATAAAAGTTTTATCTTAATTCTATCTTTGATACTACTAGAAATAATACGTATAGAATGGAAAATATGAGATATAGATGTATACAGACACAGAAAAACTGTTTTGCTTTTAGGCTTTGCTTGTACTAAGAAGATGTTGCATTTCATACTGTTGGGACTGAGTTTTGAAATACTGTAAATATTGTATAGCTACATGAAAATGTACCTTTGTGGAAAACCATCAATGGCATCACTGTGTAGCTGAACATAACACTTAACTTTTCAAAAATCAGAAGCTAGCTCCCTTTTTTTTTTCTGTAGGTGAAGGGGAGGCATTTCCCTCCCCTTTAATAAGATGCTATCAGTAAATTCTTGGGCTGCTGCTAGCATATGACCATTCTCACCTTTGTTTCCTTTTGGGGCAGTGTCTGAAGGAACAATTTTCTGCTCAAACAATACCTCTTCTTACCTTCACAGGTGACTTTTTTCTGATGCTCTTCTTCCTGAGATTGCTGTTTTCCCAGCTCTGATTACTTCTTCTTCCATCTTTGTTACCCAGACTGTTATTCCACTACAGATGCTCCCTGCAAGCTGAGCATTTCTTGCCTCAGTACTGCTATGCAGTTCTTGTAGGAGACAGATGACAGTAATTTAGTCCATGTTTCACTTCTATTTTTAGAACAGTTTTAGAAAAGTTTGAATGCTGTTGAGATTCTTTTTTTTTTTTTTTTCCAGTATTTACCAACTGCAAACAAAAAGCCCCATTAAAGTCCCTTGTAAATGTTACTGTGTTGGTCTGGAAGGGATTGGCAGCTGACTGACAGATGTCGGGATTCTTGAGGTGATTTTATGAGCTGTTTGGAGAAAAGTAAGCTAGAACATGCTGTGTTTCATTAGCTGCTCCCTGTAGAGGTGAAAGGTCCATGTTCAGATATACTCATTGCTTGATTTAGGGCAGGAGACTGAACTCAAGTCCACCAGCTCCTTTTAAGAGAGGCCCAAATGGGTCTCTTTGTCATTGCTCTTCTTTTTGTTCTCACTTGAAATATTCATTGAGCCTTGGACAAAGAGATGGGGAGGAAGGATGCATGCAGTGGAAGGGCTTTGTTAGCTGGCACTCAGTATGCCAGTGAATTTGAATTATTTATGCAAAATAGAATGGCGTAGGCTTAGGAGGTTTGGTGGTCCCTCAATACCTTGCAGAAGTGGTTGGTGCATTGTCTTGGGAGGTGGAATATGTAGATTCAGTTCACTTCAGGCAGAAAGAATTGAATCTGGTTCCCTTGGCCCCAGATGAGTATCTGCACTGCCTGGGTATTGAATAAAGAAGGAACCCTGTACCCACTATGTCATCGAGCAGTTTTGTGACATTAGCCCTTCATTTATTTGGGTTTCTTCTGAGTACCTTTTAGGCCAACTGAAATGTTTCTGCTTCTGTTCAGTATTAAAACAGGTGGGTTTAGGTCTTCATTTTAGATTTAAAGAAATAGTATAAAAAATGAGAAATTGAAAATCCTACTTGGCACTTTTTTTCTTTCTTTTTTTTTTTTTTTTTTTTAAAATATATCTAGGCTATTTGTGACACATTGAGTTACTCCTGTCCCTGTGCACCTTTCTCACTAAACTGAGTGTTGGGTAACACTTCTGCAGAACAGTTAGTTAGTTTTCAGCATTTTCTGTATCTGAAAGCAATTCTTCAAAGGAGGGAATCCGCTGTTGGTTTCGTTATTGAACTCTGCTCTGGCCAAAAATTCAAGGATATTTTTGTACTCACAGTATTTTTGTATCTGGAATCGGTCTTGTTGTATAACTCAAGTAACTGTGTAAGTGTTACAAGGAAGCATTAAAAACCTAAAAGACCTATTACAAGTTAAGGGAATTTAGAATTAACCAAACTTTTAGACGAGCGATCAAATCTATTGAAGAAGCACTGTTTGGAACGCAGATAAGAATAAAGGATAGGATCCCAGGCAGAGGATGACATGCATGGTAGAAGTGCTCAGTGGTGCACTCCACAGTCCTGCCTCCCTCCTTCCAGCTGTGGGACTGCCTGCAGTACAACTCCTTCTTGGCCCAACCTTCCCCATTTTCTTTTAGAGGAAGTCAGGATATGCTAAGACAAAATAATCACCCATGCCTGAATGTTCAATGTCATATTCTTAGATAAGGGTGCACAAATGGGAATCAAATTGCATGGGGTGAGCCTCTGTGCCCTGTAGGGTAGGTACAGCTACTGCTTGAAAGCAGAAGGAAGCTTCAATGGAAGTGGAAATATGCAAGGAGTGAGAGAGCGAGCCAGCAAGCGAGCAAAAGTGCTAGCTTAGAGATTTGTGTTTTCTTCCTAGGATTTACATTTCCAGCTGTTAGAATCAGTGTTTGCTGTGTTTCTTATACATGCGGTTCGTGTCATTGTGGATGCACCAGTGATGCTTGCACACACGGAATGGATAAGTACAGCTGTTTGTTCAGGAAGCATTGCAGTGGCTGTGCAGATGTCGTTTACTGATATATTTTTAACTTTGAAGGAAAGTACATGAAGAAAGTATCTGAGTTGTGCTCTTTGGTTGCTATAGCTCTGCCTGTGACAGTCTCCACTGCTGAAATTAACTGTTTGCCTCATGTGCAGCTAAGATTTGTGCTACTGGTTCACACTGTTCTTTTGCATTATCCAAACACAGAACAAGCTCATTAATGATTCTGAAACTTGATGTAGATTTTCCCTCCTACTCCCAAACTGTATGATGGTGAATGCATTCATTTTTATGTTGTTGATTTTTTTTTTAAAGGATATTTAGAACCAATTAAAAAGCCTGCAGAAATCCTCTTCCTCAAAGACTGTTTTAGATCTTTCCGTAGAAGTTGTCATGTGCCACAAAAAAAAGCGCTAAAGACCATGGAACTGGCTCAAGTTCTCCCTGAATCATGCTTACAGTTACAAAGATACTAGATTTTAGGAAAAGAGTTAAGAGTGAGAGAACTTTTTCAGTACGCCTAAATGAGGTAAAGTAATAAATTTTTTAAGGGTGACACAATTGTCTAGTTGCCCTCTGACATTCTGAATAAGCTATTTCCATTTTCTGTACTCTGATAGCACAGTATTAATAAAGGGTTGTAATAAAATTACTCATTTTGTTAATTTCAGAAGTCTGAACCTTCAGTTAGTATAATAAAACTTGCAGTTCTGAACCAAGCAGTTGGTCACTTGTGTCAGTGGATATCCTGAAGCTGCTTTGAAGAAAAGAATATAATTGTTAATTCAAAGATTAGAGAAATCTTAAAAACCTCAGTATTCTACCATTAGGTTTCACCCTTACAGAAAGCAATGTCAGAGAATGGGGTCTCAGACCCGAAAGACTTGCTTAGCTGAGGTCACAGCTGAAGATGGTGGGATGCTTTAAATTTGCATTTAAGATGTGGGCTTCTCTCTGTATTCTCTTATGAATCATTCTGTAATTCCTATGTTCTGAAGAATACAGTCATAAAAGTAGGTACTAAACCACTTTGTTTAAACACTGTTTAGTTAGAGTTTGAGGCAAAACTGGTGAAGGAAAAGGTACAGGCTCAGATTTGTGCTCATCTCTGACAGTTATAAATTGCAACACTATTTGACCTGCTGAATGTACTTCCACAACTTGTAGATTGGGGCAAAAAAATTGTCCTCAGGCTGTCACATGCACATAAAAAGGTAGATTGCTAGCTTGCAGCTGTCATGTTGACTTTGCGATATAGTTAGGCCTTTGCAAGGATGTGTTGAAAAACATCAGCATTTGTTATGTGCACCCTAAAAGAGCTAGCAAATGGCAATGACTTTTCAAGCCAGCTTCTCAGAAACAAATTACTATCTTAGAAGAGGCAGGGTGTGCTCTGGTAATCAGCCAACAAGGGTGAGATTTCTAAGTGTTCTTCTATGCCCATAACATTAATTTTTAATTCTTTTTGTTCAGTGTTTATCTGTGTACCTGAGCAAAATGCACTTTTGATATTAAAAAAGATGTAATGTTAGTTAGACAGATGGCATCCAATAATTTCAGGCTTTTAAGCTAAGAAAATAACATGCTTGCAATACATATAGCTAAGTTAATTATTATTAAAATAATTTGTTTTGAATTTCTAATCCCTCTGAAATTTAATAGCTGAAGTATCTTGTGATGAACGTCTAGCAGATTGCATTTAGTAATTAATAAATTGATATACAGTATGTGCTTTTTACCAGGCTGCCATCTGTTCCTTCCCTCACTGGGGACAACACTTATCCAGTAATTGTCACACAGTCAGGGAGGAATAAACACACACAGTTTAGAACCTCGAATATTTTTTATTCTAATTTGTAATAGTGCCACTGATTTCTTTGAGAGTATTTTAATATGACTGCAGAAACTCAATGGTGATTAACACCCTGGATAGGAGGTAACATTATGCCTTTTACCTGTTTCTGTAGTGGTGTGAGACTTAAAAAAGATTTAAGTGCAGATTCCATCACAAGACTTGTCATTGAGTATCACTTTAGCTTCAAATAGCCCTCTTTAATTTCAAGATTCTTCTCAGTATAGATAAGATTAACACTGAAATGAAACTTGCAAAAATTACTATGTTTTCAACAAAGGTTCATAAAAGCAGAGGCAAAGGGCTTAAATGTTTAGGCAGTTCTGTTGATGGAAACTTATTCTAAGCAGGTTTTTCAAGGGAAGCTAGAGCTCGCTTGGAAGGATGCCAAAGCCAGGGGCACATAAAGACAGATTCCTCTTGTCTCCTGTGCAGAATGACAGGTAGCAAATGAGAGCAGGTTCATTTCATCCAGCCTGCATAGGACCTACAGAAAGGCATTCAGTGTGTTCATGAAATTGTGGGACACTTGCATTGGCTTCTGATGACTTTCTTGTCCTTTCTCTTTTCCACCATCATCTACTCATGCATAATTTCCCTGGTGCTTACTCTGAAACCACTGAACTTTGGAGAAAAAGGAGTTAAGTGGATTTCAAGGAGGGCACTGGAGTGAATGTTTATATTAGAGTTATCCAAGTGGAGGTTTCAGCAACGTGAAAGCTGATCCAGTCTCACAGTATGCCAGCTTTTCCCGCCATTATCCACAGTGTCATACGCACAGAAGCAAGGCAGAAGTCATGTGTTAGGTATTTTACACACCTGACAGATAAATCAGGGGTAGTGCTGGTAGGGAGTTCTACAGCCCTACATCCTGGCATCCTTTGCTTATAAGTGCACATGCTGTCATTATCGTAACCACTGGGCAAGCATATCACCTTGGCTGGGTTGTGATTAGGGAATGAAACTTCAAATTCCCTTCCTTCTCAGGCACCTCAGTCATAAATAGACCTGACATCCTTGTGTTAAAGCTGTAATGCCCTTTCTTGCATATTCAAATTCCAAAGGCTGATGCCTTTACTGGAGCACACTTACAGCTGCAGTGCGTGGTCTACATTGCACAGGATAAGAGAGCAGGACCTTCTACACTGCCAAATATTGCCTCTGTGTATGATCCAGCATCGTGGTCAAGAAAATTCAAGACATCACTTGCTAGAAACTTGGGATAGCTAAGAGTAGTTGTTGGACTTGCTTTAAATATGTACTTACAGACAAAAGAGCAAGTTTGCAGCTTTTTTTCTGATTATGGAAAAAATCTGCATTTTAACTAAGTATTTCATTAAAGTTGCCCTAAAAATTAATGGAAGGTACGATAAGTCACTGAACTGTTGAGTGAATTGCAGCCCTTATTGTGTGATTCTGTGGACTGTGGTATTTTGAGAGGAATTTCCAGTGCTGCCTGTACTGAAGGAATCACGGTCTGATCATGAGATGGGAATTCTTCTATACTTTGGGTTGCAGAGGAAGATTTTCTGTGGCCCTTCCCATTTTTCAAAAACATTTTTGAGATTAGTTGTTCCCATGAGATGCAGCAAAAACCACTGTACTCCCAAACCAGATAGGAATTGATTTTCAGAGGGGCTTTTCCAAACAAAAGAATCTTTATTCTATCTGCACATGGCTACTGAGGAGTTGCACCTCTCCACAAGCTCCCCCCATTTCACTGTGAACAGTGATAAATACGGATGTACGGCACAGCTCCCTTTCCAAGCCATGCCTTAGGGCAGACCAAACATCACCTTGACACAGACGGATGCTTTTGCTTCAAGTCTGATTGAAACCCTCAGCAGAAACTGAGCCATATTACCATTGTAGGAACACACAAATGAGTTGCTGAGGGAAGCAATTTACTGCTGTCCAATTCCTCTAGAGCTGCTGTCCATTTGCAGGCTCCTACCCTGCAGCTCCTAAGATATAGCTGGCCATCTTCTGCAGAGGAATAATGACTTGAGAAGTGTTAGGGAGAACAGCAGCTCCCAGAGACAACTGGGAGTCACTGATCCTATCCTTGTGCCTCATTTCTTTTGAAGGACAGAGCATTAATGAGGCGCTGCCCTGAAACATGTAAGGAAACTGAAAAGAGGGAAAATGAGCTTTCACTCAACCTGAAATTAGGATGTCAAAGAACCGAATTAAGATATACCAGCAAAACCGAGGAGAAGAAATTCTGTAATCATCTATTCATCAATATTAGGAGCTTGCATAATAAACAAGAGGAGGTTCAAATTGCTCATTTGGGAGCATATTTTGACCTAATTGTTGTTACCAAAATCTGTTGGGAAGATCTGATTCACTGGAATATTAAAATTAATGACTGCAACCTATGTAGGAACAGTCAAATGTGGGGGAGAAAGGATAAGGGAGGGGCAGTCTGTCAAGGGATACATTGCCTATTCGAACACATTTACACCAGAGAAACATCCTCTCAAATGTTAAAGGGCTAACTTATTTTAACCCTTCCAGAAGGAAGGGTTCTTTTCCAGTCAGGGCAACATGGCCGCAGTCAGGTCGCAGGCTGTACACTTTTGTTATTGCTGTTCATTTTCTTACTTCATTGCTGTTTCCAGTAAATTGTTCTTACCTCAACCCATGAGCTTTACCTTTTGTGCCTCTAATGTTCTTCCACATCCCACCATAGGGAGGAAGGGGAAAGAAAAGTGAGGGAGCAAGAGTGGCACATGGTTTGGAGAGTCTTGGTGGGGGCACTGAATTGAGGAGTACCGTTCCTAAAGCACAACAGAACTCCAGTCCATAATATATGCAGTGTCTAATGCTGATACTGCTGAAACATAATGCAGCTAGTCATGAAAAATGTTCTGAAAATTGTAGGTGACTATCATTTAAGTTGGAAATGTGGCATCATCACACATTTTTATACCTAATTTCATGTTTTATACCTAATCCTAGCAAATTTAAGTTATTAGTACCTGAGGTGCAGGTGTTCTTGACTTGCACATATTTACTATATGAAAACAAATTACTGTAGAGATAAGTAATTCTACACAAGAGGTCCAGCGAGTTCTGATCAAATGAAAAAAGAAAAAGGACACACCTTTAAAAATAAACCTAATTTTAAAAGGTGGAGAAAGCAATTTTAGGGAGGGGGAAAAGAAGAGAGAGAATTTTACACTGAATAGTAAATAGAAACCTTGAATAAGTAGTTGTGGGCTGCTGTTTCTGAAAATAAAAGTATTTTTTAAGCATTCAGAGGGAGAGCAACTAAAGCTCAAGAGGAAGGGTGTATGTGTGTGTATGTGCTACTTCTTTTGCTCCATTACAAAAGTGAAATGCTAATAGTGCAGTGGAAGTGCTCAGTAAAACGTTCTGGTTTCATTTGTAGTCAAGTCAGATAGTATATATAGGATATGATGAAATATTTTCCATGCTATCAGTACTGCAGAAGCACCAAGTGTTGAAGACATGGTTTGTAACCAGCAGGTCTGTCTGATTTGCACCTGAAAGCTTTAAAAATCAGTGGTAAAGAATTCTCTGGGCTGTTAATGACTTTTTTGTCTCTGTTTCTTCAGTATACTAAATAATATAGAAATATTTTCAGAAAAGATAAATGTGATGATTGGAGGACATCAGCCTCTCATTCTGGCACCTATCAGAAGCACAGCAGTGGTGGAAAAATCAACTGAGTACAAAATTAAGGGAGGGGAAATTATTTAATGCTAGTTGCCTTGAGTTCATGGAAAACCTTTTTGGAGAAAACTACCTTTTCTAAAATTTATTTTTACAAGAAAGGCATTTGTACACCAAAACATTTTATTTAAGTGTACCACCTTAAAACCATAACCTTTCTCAGTCAAGTGCAATCTCTAATCTCTCTTACTTACTTACAAATGTAAGTAACTAGAGAGCACAACATCCATGCACATCTAACACGCAAAAATATTGCAAATCCATAGATAGTTAAATGTTAAGAAATCATTAGAAAATGAGTGTGATTCTAGAGAGTGTTCTTGGCCTTGTGACCCCTTCCACTAGTGACCGGGGAGAAAATGAGTCAAGTACTGATTTGATGTAGATGACAGAGAACAGGTCACTGAGATAACAGGATGCATAAGCAGGAAGGATTTTAATGTCTGAGGACAGAGTTATCTGTAGAGAGTCCAGGGTCTAGGTGATTTTTCCTTGATGTTGGCCTCTCTCCTACATACTGTTGACCCTGAAAAGGACTCACTGGGGAATAAGGTGGATACTGCAATAAATGTGAACAGTGATGGTCAGTGCAGAAAAATGGTCAAAAAGTGATATGATTGTTGGGTGTTTAAACAGAATATTGTCATAGATGGTATTCGGCTTTGATGACAACTCTTCTGGAGCAATATGTCCAACTCTTGTACATGTAACTCCAGAAGGTGTCAACAGGCTGGCGAAGGGCATCAAGGGTCATTAGAACAGCAAAAGTGGAAATACCACAAATTAAAGCCATGAGCAGTGCCATTTGTTTAACTTATTCAAACCATAGATCATTTATTGGTATGGAAAAGTGAAATCTGACACTAAAGGGCATTTTAAAATGCCAGATGCAGCCATAGGAATGTGATATCTAGAAAGAAGAAGAAATAAAATGAGATACACAATTGTAAAGATAAAGGCAAATGACCTCCACTGCAACTATGTAAGAGTGGTAATAGAATTTCTACAGTGGCAAATTTGTATTAAAGTTTGATATGTATTAATCTCTGGAAAATGCACGTCGTGCTTTAGACAGAAGTCAGTTTGAGAGTCTCACCTGCTCTGTTTTTCATGGAAAACTGGTCCCAGAGGTAGAAGGGAGAGATTCCTTTCAGCTAAAATCCAGGAAAATTAGGAAGGACTGTTGTGGATTTCTTTTTCCTGTTTACATTTAAAGAATGTAAATGCAGCTGTTTCATTGGTGGTGTTTGATTTACTGTTGCTACAGCACATAAAGCTGCTGTGAGAAAAGGAATCACTTTGATCTCTGTCCATCCGACAGCCTTGTGTAGTGAGCCGTGCACCACCACGGTACTGTGATACTTTAAGTGGTTCTTGACTCCCTCTGAAGATTTCTGTGGTTCTTTTCTTTTGCTTCAGATACCAATCTCTCCTTTATCACTTTGTTAAAAATCAAAAATAGGAGTGGCTAATGCTAGTGAAACAGAGTGTAATTTATTTCTCTTTTACTTGAAGAGTTTTGATGTCCGTGTCAACAGTAAGATTGGTGTAAATGTTTTTAAAGTCAGAATATTTAAGATACTGATTTTACTTTTTAGGGTACTTAGCCTGTCTACTAGTTTCTTGTTAAGATTACTTTTTTCCCATTTATTCCTGTAGAAATAAGAGGAATAATCTGGAAAATACACCACAGCGTATATGACATATGAGCATTGTCTAATCTCATAGTTGGGAATCAAAACAGGGAAAAATGCAAGCAATAACCTTGCAAAAGGATATCTATAATTAAAGACTGCCAGAAAAAAATACTGTTTAAATCCCCAGTACCCAGTATTCAAGGACATCAAAAAGGACAGGGTTTATACATTATCAGTGGCAATTAAGAGTAAATGTGACTGGGACATATGTCAATGCCAGTTATGTGTCTGGTGGAGCAGGAATAAATAAAAATGACTGAAATAAGAATAAAGGGAGAACCAATCAATGAAGCATTAGTGTTTTCAGGGATGCTTTTCTATCACTGGTACAATTCTACCGACCTCCAATTGACTGATTTTAAAAAGAGAAGCACTATTAAGGTTAATACATTCAACATACAATAGTTTCATGTTGACAGTATTCTTGAAGGCAAATGGATTTAGGTAAGCAAAATCAGACATTAATTTGAAAATCATGCTTTCGGTTAACAACACCATATTTTTTTTTAGAGTATGAAGGATCTGGGACAGAAGTTCAGAGAAAACACTCAAAATGTGGAGTTTGCAAATATAGAGCTGAGTGTGATGAAGATGCAGAAAATGTTGGGTATGTAATGTTTTCATTTTTACCCAATTACATTGGGTATGTAATGTTTAACAATATCACTAAACAAAAGGAGAAAAATCTTAAAAGTGCATGATCTTGACTTGTTTGTACTTGACTTGTATTTGACTATGTTTGTTTTTACTAATTGAAGCTTTGATGCTATCCAGTAACAATGTGTTTGATATGTGTCTGTAAAGAACAAACCATCTGCAGGTGCAGGGTAAAGGGAGAAAACAACAAAGAGTTATATTGGACAGTATTTATCTAATATTTTTCAAACAAAGGACCTTGGTTTGTTTCATCCTGCCAACAAAACAACCCAAAACTCAAACAGGAATGCAAAGTAATGCTGATAATTCATCCCTGAGATTTTTTTCTTTGTGTTCTGCTTGTTCATAAAGTGTTACAGGAAGGTTTTTCCATCAGTGCAAAGCTTGGATCTAAACATTAAGCTGAACTGGGGACCTGAGCTGAACTCAGTGTCACATTTGACCTCTTAGATGCACCTAAGAGAAACTCATTGAGAACTATTAATTACTTGTCAAAGTTCAAAACAAATTATCAAGAAAAAAGAAGCTTTTAAAGACAATCCATAATGCAGAAGCAGATGCACCCTATCTCCCCACTTGGTGGTTAGAGTATACCCTGGCTGTTTACACTCTATGTGGCTGTCAGAAGGGGCAGAGACGTCATGAAGGAAAGGACTTCTTCAGACAGCCCCATGAGGCATTAAAGGTGTTATGGGAGGTAAAAGAAGTTCCATCTGACAGGGATTTGTTTTCCTGTAGCAATTGTCCAGGCAGTTGCCACCAGTATGGAAGAAGCTTAACTGTGGTCTGGGCTGATGGCAGGCACTGGGGTTGCAGCTGCAGATGCAGTGCATGAAGATGTTTGAGAGACGTGCAAATGGTACATTTTTGTGCACACGGAGGGAACAGCATCTCAGAATAATGTGTTTGAACATCACTAATCAGAGGAAGCACTACCCTCCCTTCTCTTGTCTTCCAGCCAGAATCCATTTAATGTTGAAATATGTCTTAATTGCCCAAGATTTTATTATGGGATATCAGCATGAAGACATCTCAGGCAGTAAAGCAGCTTAGCACTAATATTCAAGACATGTATTCAAGATTAAATCATAACATACAAGGGAAACCAAAATGGTAATAGTACGCATGAATACTAGCATGATACTTCACATTTCATAAAATGCCACGGTATGGAAGCAGGCTTGCCCTTTCCAGGAGAGAAAAATGAGCTGTAGTTGTTATAATACTAATAATTTTCTGCAGTATTGCCTTGTTCTGTTTCATTTATGACTAGCAAGATAGGTATAGATTTGTTTGTTATATGCACTGAGATGTGCTTTTGGCTTTGGAAAATAAATCCTGAAACATTCAACTTCAGTAAAAGCTTTCCTAGTCTTTCTGCGCTTGTGGACCTGACATTCCTGCAGCTATATAGTATCTATAAGAGAGTTAAAAAAAGTTGAGTAGAATGGAAGATTTATTCCTAACATCCTATTCATATAAAATGAAACCACGCTCCTGCTCCTTGACAGCAGGAGGAGAGTGATCTTTTTGTTTCTAAGATTTCTTTAATGAGTCCTCATTAAAGAAATACGTGGAAGCAAAAACTTGTATATAGAAAATACTCAAAAGTTAGGAAATATTCCCATGAAGGTTATTCACAATTTTTTGGATAATTTTTTTTCTTTTTTTTCTTTTTTTTTTCCAGTTTTCACACCTATATAATTTAATTTTTCCCCCAGTATCTTTGACCATTAATACATGCTTTGGTGATATTTACTGCTTAGATTTAGATTAAATCAGAGTCTGTTAACACAGATTAACTTCACAATGTTGATTTTTCACAAGTCACATAGCAAGTCACAAACTTACTGAAGTAGAACTTAGAAGTTGGCTTATTTTTTTTCCTAAAATCAAAATAGTTATTTACCTGGTAGAAGCAAGATGGAATTGAAATCTTCTGTTTGGGAAACTTTAGTAGAGCATTCCTTATAAATGCTTTTTATATCTAATTTTTACTCCCTTTCCTGCTTTGTTTCAATGTGGGTTTTAACATCCTAAAATTATAGCGTGATATATAAAATTATTGGCAACAGAAGTGTTTTTCATTAGACTTATATAAACATTGCTGGTCTGAATTATTATTTAATTCAGTTTTGGACCATATTACAAACGCTATCACCTCTGATTCCAACTAATCACGAAACACCCTAATTTCATAGAAATGTTTGGTTTTGATTTTCCTTTTTAAGACATGAGAATGACCTCTGAAAATTTTTGAATAGTGTAATGTCTATTGAACCACAAACAAGACATACATTTAGTTCTGTTCAAGTAGATTTCTTAGGCCTGCATAGCCCTTGCTTGCACCTTGTAATGCTAAAACACTTAATAGAGTGTTTACATGATTACAGAAGGCATTTAAAAATAATTTTGTTATATCATAGTACCTGGATGAGTTAGCTGAACCGTTTCCTAATGTTCGATAGATAATCTCGACCCTGATTTTTGAATTGAGAAATTAAATTACGGATAAAATATTTAGTGCATTGGTGAGAGGAGAGATAAAGATGCCAGCAAACATTGAGTGGTTTGAGGTAAAAGAGCTGGCATTAGTGAGGAATCCCAGGACCTGCCAAGAGGCCAACCACAACAGCCTGGAGCACAGAATAGGCAGAATTTCTCCCCATAATGGAAAGATCCTGCTAAAGACAATTTTATTCCATACAGACTGTGGTTTGTCTTTTGGGCCTGGATAGCTGTGAGAGTTCTATGCAAAAAATGGTGGCACCTGCTACTTTCAGTGGAAACTTTAGGATGAGTCTTACAACACAAAAGCAGGAGCAAGACCTCTTGGCGTTTCCTGATTTTTGGAGTTGAGGTTGCTAATGTCGAAGTAGGTCCTTTCTTCTCAGAGTTGCCCAGTGTTATCGTGATGGGAAATGGGCCCATGTCAAAGCATGGGAAATTCTGGTTTGAGGTAATGGAAAATGTTTCCACCATGACAGTGGTTGAATACTCAAACATGTCTGGCATTTCCATTCATAGAGGTGGTCTGAACTTGATCAGACACAGCCTTGGGACCAACTTCGAGCAGGGGCTGGGACTAGTTGACCTCTACACATCCCTCCAAGACTAAATTTATCTGCATATCTGTGTAATTACCAAATCTTTGTGCCTTTTAAAAGCAAATTTATAAGATCAGTTATACAGAGCTGAGATGCACTCCATATTACAAGTCAGTGATGTTAATTTTTTGTTGCTCCTAAATTGTATTTTCCCCTTTGAAAAAGTTACAGATTTTTAATTTTCATGCTTGGTATTAAAACATTATGGCTATCTCTTGATCAAAGATGCCACATATGCTTTTATTAGGCTGAATCTCACAGTCCAAAGAGCTCAGGCTTTGCACAGAGTTTTAGATTTATATCTTCATTTTGTTTCATTTCACAGAAACATTATCTATCTAAACAAGAAGTGGTAACAATGCATAGTAAACTGAATGCAAAAATATAAACAACTTCCACTGCCTCTACAAAAAATGTCAGTGCTGATTCTAAGTGGAGTAGCTGAGACACAGAAATAGTGTCTGAGGAGAGGGTCATGACAAGCAGCATACTTAAAAAAATTGTGTTCAGCTGTTTGCAAGTCAGTACATTATTTCTTTATCTAAACACAAAATGGAATCAAGCTGAGGAAACATCACAGAAATATATTTCTCCATATTTTTCTTCTTTTCCCATGCAACTTGTAAGTATTTTAAAAAGTTGTTAGTTTGTGGGAAATCTTTTCAAGGGCATAGACAGTCACTTACAGATGTACTAGTCCTAAGCTGCGTAAACACATAATATTCAATACTGTCCAGACAGTGGTTTTCTGTTGGTCTGAGGTAACAGGATGCAAACAACAGCATTCATATGGCTTGGCTGTGATTTTTTTCACATTTAGCAACAGAACTGAAACAGGTGGTATATGTCATGGGAAAAGCTGCTGCCTGAAACCATTCAGTCAGTAATATTAAAACACTTTAAATAATAGAGCATGAATGCAAAACAAATTAAGACAGATGTGGCTGCAAAATAGTTTTCCTCAGTGTAGCACTTAGATCAACTCTTTCTTCAATGAAAACAGTCTAGTATTTGTAATGCTACTGTGGCTATTAAGAACTCCAGGTGAATTTTCATAAAATTTGGGTAAATAATGTTCAGTGTAATTTTTATAAAGCTTCTAAACAACATGATACCTCAGTTAACTGTATATGACTGAAATAGAAATTATTATTTAGAGTCTTTTGAGAGCTGAATAACAATGTTTTTAAAATTTTTTACAATAGCCACCTGCAGCACTGGCAAGAAATTGGTAATATAAACATACTGGTGGAATTGGTTTTTATTACTATTGTGATTAGAAAGGTAGACACGTAAGTGCATAGATTTCTCCATAAGACTTCAATTTCCAAATGATTCTGATCTCCATGTTTTTGAAGTCTTTTTACTATTATCTGGTCATTTTTTCCACAAATTTTTGTATTAATAAAAATTATGTATGTTATACTACTTTAATATGGACATTTAAAATATACTAATTCAATTGAAGAACGGAAGTTTCATCTCATTTTTTTCTTTGAAAGTGAAGTATCTTTCTAACGTAAAAACTAGTATTGCTTACGAGGAGTTATATCCTCTGCTCTTGCACTGTTTTTGTGGGGTTTCTCTTTCCCCTTACATGCCAAAACATTGCTAGATGCCCAAATAAAACAACATGCCAACACGTTGCAAGTCTTAAAAGGAATATTGCTTTAAAAGGCATTTTCAAATGTGTTGTAACTTCAGGAAAATAATATCCAAAATTAAATAGTGAACTGTAGATTAGTTTAGATTGGAGGCATCTCTAAGGGGTCATCTGGTCTGGGTTCCTGCCCTGCACTGCAGCCAGGGATAGTTCATTCATTTGAGCTCAAGGGCTTCTCCAGGAGAGGTCTGACCATCTCCATGAAGGAAGATTAGACATCTGGCCGTATCTGTTTAAGAGCTGAGCTTCTCTCACTTTAAGGAATAATTTCCTTCTGTTTGATCAGAATTTCTCTCTCCACAGCTTGCAACTGTTTTCTTTCACTCCTCTACCATGCACCTCTGAGAAGAGCTTCCCTCTATCTTCTTGATAATCCCTCTTATGTTGTTGGTGACAGCAATCACCTCCTTGGCCTCCTCTTCTCCAGGCTGAAGTCAAGTGCCCCAGCTATTCCTCACACAGCCCATGCTCTGGCTCTCTATCCATTGTAGTGTCTCACCCCCTGGAGCCTTTCCATTTTCTCTAAGTGTTTACTGTTACTGGAGGGTCCCAAAACCAGACAGAGTGCTTCACATGGGACCTCATGTGTGCTGAATGAAGGCCAAGAGTAATTTTCCTTGTTCTGTTGGTGACACTCATGTGGTACAGTCCGCCAACCTGCTGCTCCTCTGGACCCTCAGGTCTTTTTCTGCAGGGCTGCTCCACTACCAGTCCACCTGCTGTCTGTACTGTGGTTTTCCTGTCATCTTCAGACTACTAGAGGTTCCTCCACCTTGTCAAAGCCCCTCTTGAGGGGCCATCTTGGTCATCTTTTTTTTTTTTTCTTTGATAAGGGAATCATTAACTTAAAAATAGTCTAACTGTAAAAATTCAGATTTGTCATGTTTTCAGTTTTACCTATTTTTTTAACATGAGAGATGAGATATGAAATATGGAAATGAGATTCTGAACACATTCAGTCTCTTTTTAATAAGTGTACTATACTGTCAAAGATCTGTTTTGACTTAAAATGTAGATTTTCAAAAAAGATTGACAACTGATCCCCCAAAAGACCTTTTGAGATTACCATTTTACGAGATTTACTTTGGAAAGGAAGTGTGTCTCATCAACATTTAGATGCAACTGGCCTATAATTTATGTAGGGTCTGTTTAACACAATGACCAAACCAGAAATTCAGAAGCAAAAATCTTAACAATTAGAAATACCGATGTGGACATTTCAAAGTCCTAGTCTCTGCCTTCTCTATATAATTTGTCCTCCAGGGAAAGATTTGGGCTGTTCGAAGTCTAGCATGCGAGTTTATGCTTTCCTCTTTCACCACTTTCTCACTCATTTACCAACTTTTTTTTTTTTTTTAATTGTATGTAGATATTCATAAGGTAAGGTATTCTAAATCTGTTCAAATGCAATTCATAGCTTTCTGGTCCAGCAGAGAAAAAAATCCTAAGTATTTGTGTGTAAACAAACTATTCAAACAATAGAGAAAATCAACCTAAACAAGGGATTTAAGATTGTGTTGTGGGATTACTGAATTATGAAAAAACGGGCTACAGGATATTCTCATGAGAGAAATAGCATAATTCATTGTACCAATTATTAAGAAATTGAATAGATCCTAGATGGATAATAATCCAGGCCTGGTTTCCTAATGTATATTTTTAGTGATCTTCGCAGCAGTGTGTGCCAAGTCTTTGAAAGTTCCTGTTATCTGAGGGTGGAGGGAAGGTTAGATCACTCTTGAGAAAGGAAACATCAGTTCACCATGAATGCTGAGAGAAGCTCAGTGCAGGTAAAGACTAAATTTCTACAGTGGTCAGAGGGAGCCATGCCATGAAATTAAAAATGGAAATGTAGGGATGTCTGGAAAGTAGCTGAAGCTTATGGTATTCAAAGCGTGTTCTGCACTGATGGGCAGAAGTGAAGACTGACAGTGTTCAAGCAGGGCACAGAGAAGTTTGTAGAATTGAATTCTACTTCTTTTGTGCTATAACGGGATTTTAAGAAATACACCAAAAACCTAATGAAGATTCAACTCCAGTCAAATAGGTAGAAAAAGCACTTTGAAATCCAGATTTTCTTAGTTCAGGTTTCATCTGGGAGCAATTGGAAGGGAAGGGAAGAAACATCAAGGGAAGAAACATCAAATGTAAGGTAATCCTTCATTTGGCATGGTTATATTCCTAACTGCAATTGCTACGCTCCTGATATTTCAATTCACCTAAATTTATTCCATCAAGCACACCCTTATCCATCTGTGTGCATTTCACACACTTTGTTTTACTCTAGTGTTTCCATTTTACATTTGTAAGCAGATGTGCCAATAAATCAGTGAGTACCTGAGAAAGCTCGCTGTTGCTGTCAGCTCCTGGGAAGGAATAGCAAGCAGCACTCCCTGTGAGGCCTGGCCAGAAAAATACATTTGTGAGCAAACCCCAGATGGGCACAAATGCAGTAGCCTGATCTGTTGGTTGGAAATGGCAGTCTCCCCCAGTAGCCAAGCCTGCTCCACAAGTCTGTAATGCTTTCCTTTTTCCCCCTTCACTTTTCTTTGAACCTACCATGGGTTTTAAGAGCACAGAACTTCCAAAAGACCACGTACACCTTGAAGCCTGAAAACAAAAGGGAGCCTTGAAATGTGTTCTGATCTCTGGGGATCTAATTAATTTACTGATAGCAGCAAGTGCTCTTACAGCCTGAGCTTGTCACTTTACTAAGCACGTTTTCTTTGTTACACCTAGAAGCCTCTAAAAAATGAGTTGTACCTCTTCATTTCTTATTTATTAAAACCACCTAAAAATTTGTGTGGTTTAATTAAATCACTTTGTACTTTCCTGAAATTCAAATACTTTTCTCTTTAACTGATGGTGTTAATGAGTGATACGCATGCAACTTAGAAAAGCACATTTTCACAGCAAGCTGCTGCCTTTTTTCTTAGGGTGACAGCTCTCTCATGGCAGGTGCCAAAGCTAAGGGTTTTTTTTCTGTATGCCCTAGTACATCAGGAAAGCATCTGAATATGTCCTGTTGACTTTCCTGGGCTAAGTGAGAGAAAAGGTCTGTTGAGGGCACTAAGCAGCAACCTCCTTCAGCAAGACATCCACTTGAAGAATTAACTCCCTGTTTTAATCCTTTTGGTTAAAACCAATAGGAAGGTTATAGTGAAAAAAACTCTTGTAGTCCTCTCATTCCTTTTATTCCAGTGTGGCTTCTACAGCAAAAATTTGAAGGACTCATCAAGCACATTCAAGATGTCCTCAGTACACAATTCTGTTAAGTGACTTTTCGTTAAGTGACTCTTTTCTTCTGAAGGTTGTGCTGAGCAGCCACACATCAGGCTGAAGGTGCCAGTTGGTAGTTTTTCTTTATTTTCATGGGGGACTAATCAGGATCATGTTTGTGAAACATATACAAAAGCCAACAGCAGAGTAGCAATGTGATTCAAGCTGTGGAGTCCTCATTCAGCTCCAAACAAAGGTGGCAAAACACCCAGTATCAGTAGCAGGGCTAAGATTTTACCATCCTCTTGACTTGTATTGAGATGTGATGATTGGTTTACCCAATGAGGCAACACCTCTGGCAAGTCTGAGGGAAGGCTGGCACTTTGAAAGAGCAACTGGGAGAGCAGAGAAGCCTTTTATTGTAGGTTTTTGAGTGTTCTGGATTTTTTTATGCAGGCTTTTCTGTGCTTATCCTCAATTTTAGCAGCTGAAGATCAGCTTCACATAAGAATTTATGCTTGTGTCACTGCTGGACTTCAGGCAGTTATTCCTGGAAGTTGCTCCAAATAGCAGTAATAAATAATTGATATCTAGGAGAAAGATAGTATGATATTACTAGAATGGAAGATACTACCATCTGCCTGGCAGAAAAGGACCTGAGGATGTCGGCTGACAGCTGGCTGAACATGAGCCAGCAGAGTCCCCAGGTGACCAAGAAGGCCAATGGCATCCTGGCTTGTATCAGAAGTAGTGTGGCCAACAGTCCTTCTGTACTTGGCACTGATAATGCCACACCTCAAATCCTGTGTTCAGTTTTGGGCCCCTCGCTGTAAGAAAGACATTGTGGTGCTGTGTGTCCTGAGAAGGAAAACAGGGCTGGTGAAGGGTCTGGAGCACAAGTTCTGTAAGGAGAGGCTGAGGGAGCTGGGGTTGTTTAGCCTGGAGAAGAGGAAGCTCAGGGGACACCTTATCGCTCTCTACAACTATCTGAAAGGAGGTCGTAGTCAGGTGGGGGGTCAGCCTCTTCTCCCAGGTAACAAGTGACAGGACCAGAGCAAATGGCCTCAAGTTGTACCAGGGGAGGTTTAGATTAGATAGTAGGTACTTATTTTTTTCACTGAAATGGTTGTAAAGCATTGGAACAAATTGCCTAAGGAAGCAGTGGAGTCACCATCCCTGGAAGTGTTCAAAAAATATGTTGTTGTGGCACGTGAGGACATGGCTTAATGGTGAACATGGTGGTGGTGCTGGATTGGTGGTTGAACTGGATGATCTTTCTCTAACAATAATGGTTCTATGTTTAAAGATACTGTGACATTTTTGTTTGCAAGATTTCAAAGTAATTACTTTTCTTTTTGTGAAAATATGCATGATTCCAGGTTTTCTTTCCTAAGATCCTTCCTCATTCCCTTGTGGGGTCACTCCTAAGGAATAAGCATACCTGTCAGAGCACTGTTTGTTTGCCTGAGAGACAGGTTTGAAGCTTCTGCACTGCCTACCCAGGAGACTTCCCACGTGTGACCTCAGGAATCAGACTGGCTACTCACCTAAGCTGTGATTATTCCATGTGCACTTTCCTGGTCTGCTTCCAGCGTGGAAGTAACAGACCTGGGTTTGAACCTCATGCTTTCCACACTACAAGCTTAAATACAAGGTCTTGGGCTGCAGTTGTTTATGACTGAACATCATCACTTGCAGTCTTCTCATTGGACTGTGTCAGCCATCCAAACTCAGGTCAACCTTTAACATTTCTGAAAATATACTGAGGTGTCAAAATAACAGTATTTCAGAGGTTCTAGATAGATCATTTCTCACAGAAGAAATTAAGATTCTATATCTGAATAGTTTTATGTTATTACAAATACTGTTGTGTGATGGACTGAAGTACATGGACACAGTGCTGGTGGGAGCTAGGGCAGAAGTGAGAATTTGTGCTTAAAAGGTGGGATATTAGGAATTTTGCGGTTAAGGTCTACTCTCTCTCTTCCTGGATGCCGTTCTTGTGCTCCTCACCCATATCCCTGCTCCCTCTTCACGTTGTCATGTTTTTCCTGCCCTCCCTACATGAACAGCTCTCTGCATTTTCCTCTGCTCTCTTCGTGCTCTCTCCTCAGTATAAGAGAGACTTTTCAGGGAATGGATTACAATATAGAACAGCAATTTTGTGTTCAGATTCAGTCTTAACTGTGGAGAAAAACAAGGCCCACAGTCCATGGTGCCTCACCCAGGTTCTCCTGCCTGCAAAAGCCTCTGATAAGACAGGCCCTTTTAAGACCCCACTTTTAGCTCATCGACACTGTCTGCCATGTCTTCTCACATACTTTGTGTGCTGTTTTTATGGTCTGTGAGATGGTTCAATGCCGTAGGCTCTGCCTGGTAGCTTTGAGCTTCAACATCTGCCTGGCTTTAGCTCTCAAACTGGCTGGTGGGGGGAGTTGGCTCCCCTCAGGCTGTTGGATTTTCTGTCACCTCAGAATCAATCTCTTGTCTGCCCTCTGTAGCTCTCTGGCTTCAGGATGCAACATATTTCCAGTATTTTGTAGCAGGTTTGTTTGTGGATCTTCCAGTACTTTCCTGAGTGCTCTGTTGCTTCAGTCCATGGTGGTCCTGTCCTCTCACAGGAACGCAGCCTCCGGTTTCAATGTGTTTGATGTGCAGCATCAGAGCAGCAAGTTGCTCTCCCACGGTTTTACCTTCCTTCACAAACACTGAGCAGTTAAAAACAACATTCTTTTCATGTTTTCTGTCAAGAGCAGCACTCCCCATAGGTCACTGCTCCCATCTCAAGTTTGGCACTTCCTGCGGTCCTGACTGTAATTTTGATCTAGTGGAAACTAAGAGCAAGGACGACTTCATTGCACCCTGCACAGACTCTCTGAGGAGTGCAGGTTTCTAACACATGCTACTGGTTCCCTCTCTGCCACCCTACAGCATCTGTGGATCCTTCTCCCTTCAGAGTATCATGCCCAGGCTATGTCCTCACCTTAACTCATTCCCTTTCAGTCCTCTGAAAGGCTTCAGGGTTTTATGTTGGAATAATAGTTTCAGTTTTTTAAAGTACATCAGTCCAGTTCAACTGTTCATTACCCCACAGTGTACTTGAACCACCTGCTTTTACGTGTGAGGCAGCTCTGTTGAGTAACCAGTAACTAAATGACCTGGGGAAGGCTGGATGCACCATTTGGCATCATGGTGGCAGGCGAAGAAGTAGCTAATGGCACCAGACAGATAATTTGAAATTTTTGTACATTGAAGAGATGGTTAGGACTAAGACTGAGATTTTTTACTGGAAAACCAGGCTCAGAAATTCACAACTACCACTAAAACAAGCATTTGGCTAAGAAAGTAAACATTTAACATTAGATGTTAAATCTAAGCACAGCAAAGCATGAAAACGTAAGCAGTTTCCAAGCAGTTTCAGCTCTAGTCTGTAATGTCACCATGAGGAAGAAAAAAATATTTTCAAAACACGTTATTTGTCACCAGGAATGACAAAACCCAAACATAATTAGGATGCTGCAGACCTTGGACAGTGACTACAGACAGATTTAGATCTGTTTGGACATAGAAATACAGATGGAACTAGTCTGGACATACATATGCAAGTGTGCTCAGCTTTGACAAGGATGGGTGCTCACAGGTGGTGGTGCTGCCTGCATCCTGAGGTTGAGTGAAGGTATCTGTAAGCACATAACCAGTGTCATATAAATTAGGACTAGCTCACTGCTTGTTTGTTCAATAAATACGCACAACTGCTAAGCCATGAGCCTAATTTTTGTGTTATAGTAAATCCTAATAAATCCCTTATTAGTCTTAAAATCATTTGGGAGTATGTAAACAAAATAGTATTTCCGTCCTGGTTCTAAGGTTTACAACCATTACCACTTCTAGTAAGAAAAATTATCATATGCTCATCATATTGATATTTAAAGCCTTCATTAGTACTTGGAGGTAGATCCCTAAGATGTGTAGAAGCTCATTATTGGGGCAGTTTTTCATTCTCAGTAGGTGCACTTAAAACCCTGTTTGCACTAGAGGTGTTCTTTTGTATAGCAACAGTCTGAAGTTCACAGGCATGAAGTATTACTGGGAATTAGCATATTTAAATTAAGCAACAAAAAGTACTCGTGGGAAAAGAGGAAGAGGGAAAAGTATCCTGGACATCTTCAGTGTTTCTGCAGCAGGTAATTGGGTTCTGCTGCAAGATTTGTTACTGGCTTGAGGCATACATACATCTGTCTAATAGTTTGATTTTATCTGGAACAGTGGGAAAGAACTGTGACTGACAAGAGTAAATCAAGATGAAGCTAGTGGCAGCTCCTAGCAGGCAGACCACATGCCCTGTGTGTAGAGCCTTCTGGCAAGGAGAGGACCTTGTGCCCACTGCCACCTTCTTAGGAGATGCAGAGTGGCTCTTCTCACACACAACATCAAGAGGAGCTCGACTGAGAGCTGGACATGGTGCCCACCTTGTCCTCCCCCTCATTCTGCAGCCACACTCCTTATTTTCTGCAGCCCAGAGGTGGAGAGGAGATTGCAGAGCAATGTGAAACGTCTACAGAAACTTTCATTCAAAAATAGAAGTTCAGTTAGAAAATAAAATATTGATAGAAATAAACAAGGGGTGTGTGTTTGGAAAGCTGAAAGTTTTCCTGTACCATTTACTCATAAAATTTCAGGACTTTTTGTTGGGGCTACAAAGCTATCTAACCATAACCAGCTAAGTAATAGCCCTGTGAGAGTCTTTGCCTGTCCTACATTTGTGTAGTTAGGAACCAGCTACATGCTAGGTCTTTAATTTTTCCAATTTTCATTTTACAATCCCTAGTTGCAAATTACGGGGAAAATGTTTTGTTCAAAACAATCAAAGTGTCGATGGATGCAATGTGGAATAATTCAGGTTGTGTAATCCTGTTTTAAATGCATCATAACAGACCCATTGTTAACTTTCAAAGGTATGAATGAATGTGTTGCTGAAATGACACAATTAACCGAGCATACTGAGTCTCTACAGCCTCTGAAACAGAACTCCTTTTACTGCCTGACAGGAATGGGAGTCCTTTTTGTTTTGCCCCTCAAGAATCCTGACACCCCCCAAAAAAGTAGAATATTTTTCTGTTTTTGTTCGCGTGAGAACAGACACTACAAACTGGTGTATTAATGTAGCAAATCTTCCTAGCAATGTGTTATCAATTTTTGGGTGTATTCCATGAGATTGATATCATAGTAAAACTACAAGAAACATTAATACATTATTAAAAAGCACACTATTCATAATTTTGCACATTCTACTTGGAAGCCTGAGACATCAATGACTTCTTCAGCATCCTCATGCAGCACACTCTTCTCTCCTGGCATTGATGTGTGAGCTACTGGTTACTCAGGACTCAACATGACCTAATTTTTGTTTGCTGGATGTCAATTTTGTTTTGTTGTATGTTTCAATTAACAGGTGTGTATGTAATATAGACTGCAGTGGATACAGTTTTAATCCTGTATGTGCTTCTGATGGAAGTTCCTATAACAATCCATGCTTTGTTAGAGAAGCGTCATGTCTGAGGCAAGAGCAGATTGACATCAGGCATCTTGGACACTGCTCAGGTAGGCTTAAGTTTCTTTTTCTGGTAAATGTAAATTCTGACATAGGTGGGCTTGGTAGAGCTTCCCCTTTTCCATTTTTGATCAGAAGTCACTGATCCACATATCTGTGAACTGCCTACCTGTAGTTTTGAGTTTCCCACACTACATACATGTGTGCTGTGTTTACATAACCTTTCTTTGGCTGTTGTTACCTGGAAAGACAGGACAAGCTCTTAGGAAAATTTAAGCCATTATCCAACAGTTCTTACACAAGGGCATAGTAAGAAGTGGGAGAGCAAAAGGAATATGGGTGTGTGGGAAATGTTCCCTATTGCTGCTGTGGGTTGTACAGTGTGCTTCCAAGGTGAATCGAGTTGGGTCCCAATCACACAAATATTAATCTGTTAAGGGTCTTTTCCCACCTAAGTGATTTTATGATTTGCTTTTCCAGTGCTGGCATGGTCCACTGAAACCCCCTGTCTACTGCCTTGTGCACGACTCTTCAGTTTTGGGGGCTTGCATTTAGGACTTTCTCATGGGAATAACAGCTTTCCACCATCTCTTGGCCAGTTATATCTAGATCTGTAACTTGGACCATTCCAACACCAAAACAGACTGTCACCAAAATAACTGAGGTCCATACTGCAGAAAGGTTTTTAGTTCAAAACCTACAGCTTGAGATGTGCCATGTGTTAGTCTGGACTCCAAGGTTACTGACCAGGTGTGCTACCAAGATGGTTGTATAGGAGGAACAATGTGGGAATGTGTCCAGTTTTACTGCAGTTTAAAATAATTCTTTGAATATTATTCTGGCTTCTCAGTGATGTACACGTAGTGGTCTGGAAAACAGCCTTTGCTAATAGCTAACCATGCATGTATTTATCACCTAGAAACAGACGACACAAATGCAGTTGGAAAGAAAGATGATGGCATGCAGTATCGGCCAGAAGCGAAAGGTACTGTGCAGACTTTGTGCTATTTGGTTATGGCTTCCCAAGATGAGGGAACAGAGCATGCAAGTCCCTTCTTGTCTGCCTTACAGCTTTGATTTCTGTAACAGAGACAGACGTGTGAACAGCTTTTTTCTTACAGCATGTTGCAAGGCTGGCAAGGAGACGTATGTGTTTTGTAAGTTTTACCTGCTGTATTCCTCCAAGATGCCCAACTGCTCACCACTCTGTGCAGTGGCCACAGGATTAGACTCCCTCCAGGTGCTGTGAGAATGACTTTACTGGAAGACACCACGCTGTAACATTCCTGGTGAAATAACATAACACAAGCCTTCCTCCCATGATCCCCTCTCTTCTGTTAACTTTTGGAAAAAAAAAAAAGGATGATTCTGTATTTGTTAGGTTGTTTTTAAATGTTTTCAGTAAATTAATACACATTGAATCACTTTGGTTGAAAATGTTTCACCTGTATGAACCTTACCTTGCCTTTAATAACCTTTAATGTCTCATCTTTTTCTTCATCCCTATTAGCCACATGACCATCCGCATCAAGTATCAGTCTAATGCTTTCTTTATACCTCCTCTCGTTATTAACACACTTTAAAGAGCCCTTCTTGTTATCTTACACAACACTGACCAGATTCAACTCTAAATGAGCTTTGGCTTTTGTGTTTTCTCTGTGCATATACAAACCACAGCTCTGTACTCTTCCTTTGAACACCTGATTTCACCTCCAGTGATCATACAAATTCTCTTCCCTCTTGAGCTCCACAAAGAATTCCCTGTTCACTCAAGCTGGTCTTCTGCCCCAGTTGCTTGACTTATAACACAATGGAATTGTCTGCTCCTGTGCTTCTAAATGGGGCTTCTTAAAAATTGACCAGTACTCGTGGAGCCCTAAGCCCTCAAAAGCAGATTGCCAGGGTACTTGGCTAAATGGATAGCTTCAAGTTTTTTATCCTGAAGTCCAGGGTAGCAACCCTGCTGTCCTTTTTTCTCATTTTGCTGAAAACTCAACCATTTAACTCAACCTTTTCATGATCTCTATGGCCAAGACAGACACCAGTGATTACATCCCCCGTTAGTCCTCTATTCACAAATAACAAGCCTAAGAGGGCTTGGCTGACTGAGTACCTGTGACAAGAAGTTATTACAAACATCAAGAATTTCCAAGACCAGTTCACCACAGCAGCATTATGTTCCCAGATAATGTCTGTGAAGTTAAAAATATCCCATAAGGACAAGGAATACCAATCCAGAAATTTCTCATAATTGCTTATAGAATAACTTACATCCTAGCTGAGCACTCAGTAGTAGACATACACTACCTCATCTCCTTGTTTTCCATCCCTCTAACCCTCACCCAGAGGCTCTCAACCACATTAACACTAATTCTAAGTGCTGTACAATCAAATCTTTCCTGTACATATAGCATGACACCTCTAACTTCTCTGCCCTGCCTGTCCCTCCTAACAACCCTTTATCCTAACACTCCAATTGCAGGACTCATTTTACCAAGTCACATAAATACCAATTATACCACAGCTCTGTGCTCTGACCAATGCTTCCAGTCCATCCTGTTTGTTCTTTGTGCTTTGTCTATTGATGTACAAGCATTTCAGATATGCTCCTGAGCTCTCTGTGCTCCCAGGAGCAGTGTAAGTGTTCCCACTAGCACTTGCCACCCTCAGGTGATGCCATGCCAACCCATGTCTTACCTACTGCAATTCTATTGGCATCCCATTCCCCCATTAATTTTAGTTTAAAGCCCTCTCCATCAGTCACACCATCTTGTGCCCAGAAAGGCATTTTACCCTTCAGGACAGGTAAGTCCTGTCAGGCCACAGCCTACCTTGTGTTTCAGTCTCTTCCAAGATTTAAAAACCCAAATTTTTGGTGGAAACACTAGTCCCAGAGCCAGATACTGATATTCTGTGCTCACCTGTTTCTTTCAAGTCTCCCTACATTATTGGGAGGATTGTGGGGAAACATTATCTATGCTCTCAAATTCTTTTAGCACTGTTCCCAAGGCTTCTGAAATCTCATTTGATTGACCTCAGACTTTTTGTTGCTACATCAGTAGCCACGTGAAAGAGCAGCAGTGGGTAGTAGTCTGAAGGTTGTAATAACCTTTTCAGTCTTGTGGTGACATCCCTAATTCAGGCCCCAGGGAGGCAGCAAACTTCCCTTAAAATAGAGTCCAGTCTGCAAATGGGTGCTTCCATTCCACACAGGAAGGAATCACTAATGAACATCACTCCCTGGTCTTTCTCCTCAGGACTGGTCTTAATGCAGGTTTTGTTGCAAGGGGTTGGTACCTTCTCTGTTAGCTCTGGCCTTTAGTTTTTTCTGTCATTATACTTGTTTTGCACTCCCATGGCCTTGCTGAGTAAAGCCTTCACACCATGGCTTTCAAAATTCCTTATGTTCTTCTTGAAAAGTTATTCAGTGCCAAAAAGCTTCATGCATTTTTCTCTCTTCACAAATTTTTGCTGCATATGATGTACCAGTTGGAGGGATTTAATGTCAATTTTCACTTACATTATGAAGGTATAAAAGGCACCAAATGGAATATACATCTTATTATGTGATGTAATGAAACACCACTTCTGGTTCCTATTCCAAAGAAGTAACAGCCTTTTATTCATTGCATATAAATCGCCTTTGAAATCTAGTTAGTGGGAAAACCATTGTATATAATTATTATTATTAATGTGTATAGCTTGTGCGGTCTCGCAATCAGCAAATGATGTGCATGGCGGGAGTATGCTTCGTGAAAATAAGCTGTTCTGAATTTTTTAATGCAGTAGTCAGGTCATTTGAGATAGTGAGATCCTGAAGTGAATGTCTTTGAATTATGTTTTTTCTTCCAGGATAAGAGAACAGTCCACATTCCTATCTGTTTGCTTTTGCTTTCAGTTCCCGTGAGTTATTCTTGTTAAACCCTATTGTCTGAATATATAATACCTTTTAGTCTCTAGAATCCTGACAGTCTCCTTCTCCCATGGTGCAAGTGGCTACCTAAAGTTACATAAAAAAGGTCTCTCCTCCCAGATTCAGCTGGCTTGCTGGTTTTGTTCTAGCAAGATAAGCATCGGGATTTCAGTTTTTATGCATGATTCGTTCTTCTGCTGAAGTATTTTAACTCCTATATCCCATCACTCTTTCAAGTTAAATCTTTCACTTTGAAGTTCTGAAGCAGTCTAGCAGATCTCTCAGATTAGAAATGGATTCCTGTCAATAGGAGGGTAAATGTCTGGTTTATACTAGGAATCACCTCCGGCATTTAACAGCATCTCTTTGCTTAATGTAAGTTATACAGAGGATATTTCAGAGGATACACCTTGCACCTTTCAGTCTTTCCCTGGGCCTCACATTCTGTGTCAGTACGTATATTAAAACCAGACATGGCACAGCTCTCTGAACAGACTAATATTATTATCTGTAGCTTATTACAAACCTTTGATTGTGACCAGATGTGACAGTAATTAACTGCTTGGAGGAAGAGGGATATGATAGTTTTGGGATGAGACATCCACACTTTTCTCTCTCAGACATGCAGAACATAGCCTGTTCCATCAAGGCAGTAGTGAACATCTTCTCAGTATTAGGCAACATTCTTTCCTTGTATCAAGTCTTCTATATCTTCAAAACATAGCTTGCATCTAAAATCTCTAATGGATGGTTGGGATTTTTCTTTTCTTGTATAGATACATTCTCTTTCTTGCTGGTGTTATTTAAAATATCTGCAGTTGTATTCTTCTTCACAGTCCCTTTCGCTCTGCACCTGCAGTTCTTATAGTCTTTTATTTGTGATGCTATAGTCTATTGCCATGGAAATGAGCGTAATTCCATAATTATGCCCACATCTTAAGATCCCTGCTCTTTAGAGGAGTTCATTGTCAAATACAACTTCTGTATTTAGGACTTTTTTACAGAACAAATTTTTGGGGAAATGTGGTTGAAAATGAACCAGCTTTGGATAGTTTTGGTAACATGACAGAAGCATGAAAGATCTTGGGGCAGAAGGGACTGCTTTCCTGATCTGGGCTGACCCAGACAGCAACTAACTGCCTTGCTCTATTCCAACCTCCCCCAGGATAGAGGAGAGAATAAGAAAAGCAAACATGAGAAAAACTAACTGGTCAAGATGAAGGAACTTTAACAAGTAAAAGCAGAAAAAAAGAAAAAAAAAAAACCAGGCAAAAAAAAAGAAGAAAAAAACCCCCACCAGCAGACTGATGGTCTATATTCAACCAGTCTCTGAGCAACTGCCACCTTGGAGATACCAAATCCATAGTTTTTATTGCTGAGCATGATGTCATATGGTGTGGAATATCTCTTTGGTCAGTTGGGGTCAGCTGTCCTGGCTGTGTCCTCGCTCAGGCTCTTGCCCACCCCCAGTCTCCTCGCTGAGGGGAGAAGCAGAGCACCCTTCAGCAGCAGCCAGAACAGTAGTATGTTATCAGTACTATTTCATCCAGAAATATAAACCACAGCACTGTATGAGCTGCTATGAAGGAAGTTAACTCCATCCCAGCCAAAACCAGCACACTTCCCAAAGGAATGGGTATCTTAAGCACATTTTGATATTTTTGATTTCTCTCCCCGTAAATGTGTTTCTCTGAGGAAGACTGCTATTGAAGTGTGTTTGATTTCAGCTTTAATGACCAGTGTACCAGACAAAGCTGGACTTTATCAAGTGGTTTTCTATCCAGTAATCATAAAATGTGGTTCAGCTTCTTTCTAACTCTTTTAAGAGGGGATTTTTTCCTATATTTACACATGGGAGAGAGCTCCCTGTATCTTTGTATTAGCTCTCTCCCCAGTGCCACTGACGAAGCTTCTGCTGATCTTCCTGCTTTGGTTTGTTTCTGTCATGAACACTTTTCTCATTTTTGAGAAACCCTATGTGAGAAGCATATTTAGATGTCTCTGAGGATCCTTTCTTAATGTAGTACATTCTAGAAAATCTCTGTAAGTGTCTCTGAAACTTCCCCCTTAAGCCTCTGCTTCATTATTCTGTATTCCTTTATTCACTGCAAGTGTTTAAGGATATGCTATTCTAGGTTGAGAGGTTTTAATTAGTATCATATAGCTATGTATAATTGTTTTTCTGTATTTCTTTTCAAGATGCCAGTGATCAAAGAGAAGACATTTACATTGGAAACCACATACCTTGTTCAGAAAGCTTCAATGGTTATTGTATACATGGAAAATGTGAATTCATTTATTCCACTCAGAAGGCTTCCTGCCGGTAAGTTCTGCATGCTTCCAACATGTGATTGAAATTGCAGTAAAGCTTAATCAAAATGCTCTCTAGACATAATTGCAGGATGTATCACTTTGCATTATCTAAGCAGTGGCACAGGGGCAATATCCCTGTGCTGTGGCAGCACCCAGCTGCTCCAGCCATGAGGGAGATAGTGCTCAGAGGAGAGGCTCGATGAGTCACATAGTTCAGAAGCTGAATCCTCCTGAGGAGTGTAGCTTTGGTGTTGTCTTCTTATTTTCAACTGCTAAATCTTATCTAGAGAAAAATACCAAAGCAAACGAAACAAAACAAACATAAAAAGGGCCTTTCTTTGCCTTGCATCACTTCTCTGCATGACTCTGCTTTCACTGTTGACCTCTCTTCTTATACTCTCTGTATATTTTACTGCTCCTGTCATAAACTCTCTCTAGAGTACCAATATCTTATTTTTAACATTTATTGCCCTTTGTCACAATAATAGCCTTTATCTAGAGAATATAAAATTGCAAAATATTCTTTTAGCCCATACTTTTTGTATACAGTATGATCTAGCAGCTCAATACACTCAGTATTAAGCCAGGATATCTGAATGTTCCTTAGCTCCCAAATAATTTTTTCCTTTAGATTTCACCAATCAAATTCTGTATCTTAGTTTTCCTCCACAAATAAAATTTACTTTTAAAGTTGATTATAGAAAAAGGCCAGTTCTTCGTAATAACATGCAGTGCCCTACTTATTAGGAGGTTTCACTCCTGAACTTTTATCTTGGAAGCTTGTACCTTCAGATTAATGTGGCTGAAGATGCTATAACTCTTTGCTTTCCTTCGCTTTTGAAACTTCAACTGTAAATCCATTAGATACTTTCACATTTTCTCCCTTGATCTTTATTGATCGATGATATTTAGAGGTTTTTTGCACTGTCAAGATTTAAGGGTTTCCAGACTGATCAGAGAGCAGACGCCCAAAAGGCAGAGCCAGTACGGTTGTCAACTTAAGCATTTGAAAGCTTATATTATTTCTTTTCCCATGCAAGACCCTTTATTCTTTATTTTCGTCTTTCCAATAGGACTGTTTTGTTTTTCTCTTTTTTTTTACTGGAATCAAGAGAACTCAACATGGTTTTGCCTGCCTTGGGAAGCTGTATGTATCCCCAACATCATCTTGATGGGCATTAGGCAACACTGTCTGATTACAGTACTCTTTTGATCTAGAACTGTATTTAACACAATTTATAATGGATCTGTCCACAAAATATGTGAAGTAGAGGTACTTCAAGGAAAACACTCCTTTCTGAATTAATTGATTTTTAATTCCTCTGAATTTTTTTCTGGAAGGTGTTGATCTCATAGTAATTAATTAATTTATGAATCAGTGTATATTCAATCATTTATATAATAATTATTATTACTCTAGTAATTACTGATAGGCAGTGTTTTGATGAACTTAATTAATGCACCATCCCTTTAAATTCTATTTTATTTTTGCTTATGCTATTACTTCTTTCACCTATGTGAACAGCCTGAAGAGTATCTCAGCATTGGACCTAGCACAACAAACTTCATGTGGTTCCAGTCAAGAATTTGTGACTCTCAGTTCTTAATCCTGAGTATCAGATCTCCTTTGGATTTTTCTTGCCTATTAATATACTGATAGTGTCATACTTTATGCATGTTTCCTGCTGGAGTAGAGTTATTAAGGAAACAAGTGGTTTATATCAGGCATCAATCTGCCATAGTAATCATGTCCTTCTATCAAAGAAAAAACTTCTCTTTTTCTCAGGCAAGGAAAATGTAATGCTGAATGCTGGGGGCAAATTTTTATTTTCAAATGCTTCCCATTCTCGTACACATCTAGCATATACATTGTTTAATTTGGTCCTCATTTCCTGGCAGTGATACATGTGAGGTATCAGATGACCTATAAAACTGCAGAAAATGCCTGCACAGAGCAAATTCTGATTTTTGCTTTCACTGGGGGCAATGAATGTCCTTGCCTATTGTACAGCAGCTCTCCAGGACTGCCAGCAGGCAGGTGGGAGGAAGGTTTTGTATAAGCCAATTGCATAGCATTGTGTTTATTCGCCTTTGCACAGGTGGGATCTGGTCTATCTCCTGCTGCCCTGTCCTTATGGCAGGCTGCATCAAGGAGGCACAGTTCAACCCCTTTCAAAGACATCTAAACTTCTTTATGCTAACTCAATTAATTGACTGATCAGCTTATTTTGATAAATCCTGCCTGACTTCTATTCTTCTGCTATTATGCTAATACTATATTATCTTTTTATATATTAATGCATGAGAATGCTTTAAAATCTGTTCTATTAGTTTAAGGTAGCTTAAACCAGTGCCTAGTACTTCATCCAGACTGAATCTCCATCCACTTTTTCTCAGAAATAATTTCTTGTCACTTCAGTGTTTCAGAGGAAGCATCTTTGAATTACTAGTACACACTACTGTTTTGCCTGTTGCTGAAGGCTTTGTTTTGTCTCCTCTGCATTAAAGAAACTCCTACACTGATAACACTTCAACTGTTACCTTCTTTAATGCAAACAAAAGCAAAGTAACAAAAAGAATTCAGTCCTCTTGACTAACAAGGAGAACTCTTCCTTTTTTGTTTCTTTTTACGTGATTACCAACATGTTCCCTGTCCTCATTCTTCTTGTATGCTTATACAGAGTTCTCTTTATTCCTTCCTTAGCTACCACTGAGCATACTTACAGTATATGAAGGTTTTTCTCTTACTGGAACTTGGTTCATGCCTTACCCCAAACTCCTTACACAGCAGGTCATGGCTGGAGAAAGTAGAGTCACAAGATTAGGAACATGCAAACCCCGACTATTATCCCTGCATGCAGAGGGGGATTAGGAGTAGCATTAGCAGTTGTAGAAAGGTCTTTGGTGTAATGATTTTGTTGCTCCAGAATTAACTCCTACCCCAGCACAAAGCTTTTGAATGGATGAGTTCTGATTTTGTGTTGCATTTGGGCTTGTCAGATCCTGTTTACAAAAGAATTATTTCTCTGCCTGCATGTGAGTGTTTCTTCTCCAGCTTTCTACTATAGAGCTGGAGGCCAATAGCATGATTCAGATGTCCATAATGATGCATTCGCTTCAGTCAATTCTAAAGGACAGCTGTACAAGGAATTTGCTCGGGGTTGTGAGTGATGGCCTTTGATTCCACAGACTTCAGCTCAGTGTCTTGAGTGGCTCTTGCCTTTTCTTGCTATGCTTCATTCTGTTTTGCCTTGGGACATGAATTGCTCCAGAGCATTGCCTGAACTGTTATTGATCAGGAACAGCCTCTGCTGAGTTTCTCATTGAGTTAACTGCTGCTTTGCTTAGGCAAGGTACCATTTGGAGAAGCTGCTTCTCTTCTGTCTCCAGCCATTTTTCCCCCACCCCTGACCAATTTTTTCGGATTGTTCCATGAACTCTCACTTGAACAGTTGTGAGTCATTTGGGTTTCTAACCCAATCTCCATCAAATTTTGTCGTGATGACAAGGCAGGAGGGGGTTTGTTGCTGGTTTTGTCCGATAGGCTTTTGCAAGACTCCACTTTTGTAGGTTGCATTTTGAAAAGAGATCTTCTCTTCCCCCCATATTTCAAGGTTTCTTTTCCTCTTTGTCATTCCTCTCCCTTATTGGCAATGGAGCTGAACGAGTCTGTTCACTTTGTGTTTCATTTACATGCTTCTTTCTGTTTCCTTTAGCCTTGTCTACTTTTTTCACCCAGTTGCTTAATTCTCCCTAAATATTGCACCAATATGATAATCACCTATTTCTTTTGACAAATCAGGGCCTTCACCACGATAGCATCTTTTCAGAGGGTCACTAGTAACCTTAACCTAAGCAGAGCATATCTGCTCTGACTCTTCTTGTACCATAGAAATCCAAACCATTCCCTAATCCGAGTGTTACCACACCTCCACCTTCTCACCATCTCTTTTTAAGCTGGAGTCACCTTACTTTTCTTATTTCGTCTGCAAAATGACTGGGTTGTTGTGAAATTACAGATTCCATTAAATGCTCCTTTTTTTTTTTTTTTTTCAGGTGTGAATCAGGATATACTGGACAGCACTGTGAAAAGACAGACTTTAGTATTCTTTATGTTGTCCCAAGCAGACAAAAGCTTACACATGTCCTTATTGCAGCAATAATTGGAGCTGTACAGATTGCCATTATAGTTGCAATTGTCATGTGCATAACAAGGTAGGTAAAGACAAAAGCAGTTGAAACCTACACATTGTATAGATATACTTTTTCTATATTTAAATGTATGATGCCCAACCTTTGTTTTTCTTTAACATATATCCTAAAATACCCCCATAAAAACTACCTAATGACTGAAACAGAAGGAATATGTAACGTCCTATCTCCCCCTTTGTTTTTTGGTCACAAAAGACAGATTTTTCTAAATTCAGAAACCACCAGTAACCACTCTGAATCCCCAGACTAAATACACAGCAGAACAGATCAGCCTTGCAATACATCCAGAAGGTCAGCTACTCTGTTAGACATTCACTGGACTTTACTGAAGCATTGCTCATACCTTATAGAAGCTAAGATCCCCGGCTACCACCCAGTGAAACCAGAGAGTTTGACAAGGTGCTGTTCCCTGCAGTACCACTGTAAATGGTGTTACACAGAGAAAGAAACATCCCTCACACCATATATATTTTCTGAAAATTGTTGTGCAACTAGTCCCATTATTAGACGCTGTCCATTGGAACCTGTTTTATGAAATGTTGAGATGCAAAAGCACAGAATTCAGCTTTTTCTGTTGTCTCAAACTCTCACCCTCAGTAGAAACTGAGATGAGAGCCATGGGTTCTTTTTGCTGACAAGGGAGTCAATTCAAGCACTTGAACCAAATAAGGACAAAGGGCTGTGGTATAGATTAAGGATGACTTAGTTATGTTATAGAGTTATGAAGTACTGTACTTGGGTGTCTGTGCCACAATTTGCCTTTTCCTCCTCAAGTTATCCTTCACTTTTTCAGCTCCATTTACTTTGGGTTATAAAACTTTACACTACTGCATTAGTGCACGGCTTCCCAAACTCAGGGATGTAGAGTGACACCCCTATGAATGAACAATACAGCCCTTCTTCCCTACATCCCTTGTAAAATTCAGCCTAGAAGATACAAGTATGTGTAAAAACACTGCCTGCACATGTAAAAGAGTTAGTTGGCTCATGCAATTGATGTCATCCCTTTTTCCCTCAACACCCTGCTGGCCAAAGCAGTGGTGTGGAAGGCTATGGTTCAGCTCTTCTTTCAGCCTCTCTACGATCATTCCCCACCTCATGGTCTCTTGTGTCTTGCTGCATCCCAGCAGGACTGCTCCATCATGCATTGCCTGCTATCTGACAGGCCGAGTAAGTCCCATGCCATTCAGAGTTGCTGGTTTTTGTGAATCCTTTCTTAGCTATGTGTCTGACCCCAAGAAAGGGATCACCTGACTCACCTCACAGAGAGTCCTGGGTGGGCTGTATCTCACGGGCTGCTGTGGGCAGCCAGGTACCTTGAGGCCCAGAACTTCAGGAGGCTGATTGATTCAGTCTTACCATCCACTGAGTTTAAGTAGGAAATATGTATGAACTAAAGCTAATGCAATTATTTACCATGGAATGTGTTTTGCTGGATCAAGGCTGAAGGATGTAGCACCTTGCTGGTTTCAGTCTCAAGTTCAAGCAGAGCACCCTTCTGAGTGATGTGGGGTCCTGCAAACATCCCCAGTCCAGTAGTGAACAGCAGGAGCATCCTTCCAGTCAGCACAGCTCATAGACTCCTTGCTATTGCTAAGTACCGAAAATTAAGTCAATGTGGTTATTGTTAGGTTTAATTTTATGTGGCATATATAAAATCAGCCCTCCTTTTTTATTTCGTTCTCTTTTTTTTTAACAGAAAATGCCCCAAAAACAATAGAGGACGTCGGCAGAAGCAAAACCTAGGCCATTTTACTTCAGATACATCATCCAGAATGGTTTAACTTAGTGCTTTTTATACCTACATTGACCATGTGATGTACATTTTTATTATATCTTTTTTTAAAGAATGGAAATATTTATTTCAGAGGCCTTATTTTTGAACATTTTTAGTGTAACAATGTTGGTCTGTATTCTGAAAGCATCAGCTCTAACAGCTATGGACTGTTTTAGTATCTTTACTTTTATGTTTTTGAATACAGTAGTTCATTTTCTGTGTCTGTGTCACATGGTTATATAATAGACTTGTGCTTTATCCATGGAATGTAATATTTTTGGGAACACAGATTTATTCCAACAATGGTTGTAGACTTAAAAAAACCCCAACAAACCAACAAAAAAAGTCCACATTACCTAACAAACAAGGCATGAACTAAAGGTAAAAATGTTTACAGCTTACTTTTCTTATGAGGAACTAGAAAACACTGTGTTTAAATACCGTAGATATTTAAATGTTTTTGGAAGTTAGTAACTGATTTTTTAGACACTGCCTATCGCATGAACTGTGAAGCTGTGTGCTGTGTGTAGTTGTAACATATTTATAAAGTGTGTGGGCTGGGTCTAAGCACTGCCATCTTCATAAATAATTCCAACAATTTATTTTTAAAGAGGAAAATTATAAATTTCATAATTTGGGAAGTTACCTGGTAGAACAGATGGCGCAGGTCCAAAAGAAGTAGGTCTTGGTAGATTTAGGTACTGTAAAAATTGGTGTTGAGTAATTGAACACAAACAATTGGAATAAAGCCTACTTTATCACTGTTAAAAACTGTTTTAATACTTCTTAAACTTTTTTAAAGAAAATACATGTTTTAACACCTACAATACGGATTGTATAGTGTTTGTGATTAAAATAAAAAAATAAAAGTAAATGAATTACTAGTGCTCTTGTATAGAGTATTTTCAAGAGCTAAAGAAGTCCATCCAAATTAGTCTGCTGGTCATAGTTATATTAATAGACTGTTAGTTGTCGTTTGAAAGATCCCAAGATAAAGTGTGAATAGGATGTGTTCAGCTGTTTTAACACGTAGTTTAGGCTTTCAGAATTTTGCATGTAGGATTTAATAATTTGTTCAATAAAAAAAAAAATGCTTTCAACATTTTGAACTGGAAAAGCATGTCACAATACAACCTTTTCACTTATTGCCTCTGGTTTAGTGTGTTTATTTGTTACCCCACGGGGTAATTGCAGCAAGCTGAAGACCTGAATTTGTTTTGCTGGAAAAAAACAGCTGTGCTAATTTTCCTGACTGCTTTTTGAATTCCCTCAGAGGAAAGCACTCCAGTAACATGAAACAAGAGTAGATCTTTAAAAATATGCAAGTTTGCTTTCCTGCTTAATTAGCAAGTTACTTAACTTTCCTGGATTAACACTAATAACCTCATCAGTACGGAAGCGTGACCCTTTAAACGTATGTTCCTTTCCAGATATTGCTTCCTAATTTTAGGGGTTTCATGTTGCTGAAAGTATCTGAACAATCATGTGTGGATATTTTGTAGTCAGAAGTATTTGACCAAGCTCCAGGAGCGGCGTTTCACGCCCTACTTTGAACATCGCCGGAGCCAGCTGTCACTGTGGCTCCCTGCAACAGCGCCAGACTCACTCTGGCAGGATCACCGAAACTTCGCCTCCCTCCAACCTGGCTGAAGGCAGGCAAAATGGATCGCCGTGAAAACACCTCAGAGGCTGACAGAACACACCAAAATCGTCTCTCCAGTGTCACTGAGGAGGAAGAAGAACAAGATGCAGCTTACACGATTGTGACAGTCCTGGACAAAGTGGCCAACATTGTTGACAGCGTTCAGGCCAGCCAGAAAAGGATAGAGGAGAAGCACAGGGAGATGGAAAACGCCATCAAGACCATACAGATTGACATTTTAAAGCTTGCCCAGGCTCATGGCAATACTGGCTTCATGGTGAACAAGTTACTGCAGAAAACCAGCAAAGTCAGCTCCACCATGAAGGAGGTGCGGGCGCGTGTGGAGAGGCAGAGCACCAGCGTGCGGAAGGTGAAAGCAAAGCAAGAGGAGATGCTGAACAAAAACAAATTCCGGGTCGTAATTTATCAGGTAACCACAAAACTTTTTTCTTGTAGTACTGTTGCTTTGCCACCTCCTTGGTAGCTGCTAGTGGGTGTTGGTTAACGCACCAAGAGATGCAGCCTGTCCAACATAAGAGTTATTTTGTGCTTTCTTTAACATTGAGCTGTGCTCCTCAATGTCTTTCAGCACAAACCTACTGATGGCAGTACACAGGGTCTATTATTAGTGTTGGTAGGTTTCTGAGCCAGTGGTGTAAGATTAACTGCAGATCAGCAAGGACTATTTGCTGCCTTTCCGAAAGGTAATATGAGGCAGGCCCTGTAAATCTTGTCATACAAACCATGCCTGACATTCATCTCTGTAATTTTTTTCACCGTATTAGGTAGAAGTGCAAATAGCAAAAGTGTTTTCAGTCTCCTTGGAATACAGACTTTTCTAACACTAATTTCAAAATATGGTTTGTTTAACTTGCAGCATTGCTCAGGCTCTCCTACTGCTGACAAATTGGGGCTTTTTGCATTTACTCAGTGTATAACAGTATATGCACAAACTGAAGCTCAGACCCACAAACCTTTCATGACAAAAAATACTTCTTTACATGCTCTGCTTTAGAAATGTTTTAACACAGCACTGCTCTTCCAATCGTATCAGGCAATGAAATGTATTTTCTTTCACTGACCTTATTCTAGGATGTTCACTGTTCTTACAAACTTCACTTGAAGAGAAGTTTCAAGAGAAGTTTCATGAAACAGTGTGGTCTGGCTTGCATCCATACAAACAGTGCAGGCAGTTCATGGGGTCTTGTCAGAGAGTGCTGTGAAACCCACTTGTTTGATGGTCTGATCCTGCATTTGCTGGAACTTCCCAGTTACCCAGGTCAATAGAAAGTACATGTTTAATCTTTTGCCAGAAGCATAGTTGCTCCTTTTTTTGCCAGCGAGTCACCAAAACTTCTTTCAAATAAGTTGTATTCCTCATTAAGTATTCTTGAAAATACCACACCTTGTGAGTAACACAATGCACCCCCATCGCTCAGCTTTACACCCTGCTCTTGCATCTGTTTGTACATAAATAACATCATTTGCCGTGAATGGAGCCCTGTGTTTCACAGAGTATATTCACCACCATGTATGGCTGACAAATTCTTCTGCATAATCTAGCTTTCTTAACTTCTTCATTTTCTACTACTGGGAAAAAAAATAGCTGAAAAAAAATAGCTAAAAAAAAAAGAGAAAAAGCTGAAGGCAGGAAATATTACCTCTCTAATGTTATGTTAGTACCACATACAGCCAAATTATGCCTCTCAGATTTTCTGGCTGAAGGACTTACTGTGGATGTTCAGCAGAAAGTATAGGCCCAATATGACCTATTGTTACAATTATTGCAAACTACATCATCATGATGGAATAGAAAACAGGCACTTCCACTTTTTCCTTGCAAATCATTTCCCATCTGAAGGTAATAAATATCTCTTGACTCCTCTGGTTAATGGCATAATGCCATTTCATTGATGGGCCTTTACTATAATGGCTGCAGCAGAATCAATGCTTTGAAAGTATTTGTTCTTAAAACAGTATTCATTATGTAAAGTAAATTTTTCTGCTAGCAAGACATGAGTTATGTAAAAATGTAGTAAAATATGGTGAAAATGGATTTATATGCTGCTATAAAGAACAGCTATTGGTGTTTTCAGATACTTGATACAAAAGGTGGCTCTCACAATATGTGCTTTCTCTAAGAATCACCTTCTGTGGAGTTTCTGAGCTCTCTGCTGGTTTTGCTCGACAAGAATGACCTGCACCCTATTCTGTATTTAATTCTTAGTTGATACTTTTCAGGAAGGGAACCAGCATTTTTTATTGTTCTCTTTCAAGCTTCCTCTTCCTACTGTAGCTGAGAACTGCCAGTGAGAATATGAACAACTCCCTCTTTAACTTCCATTCCTTTTATAAGGTAGATTGAAAAGTCTTTTCCCACTTGCACAGAGGAGGGACAGATATGTTGATTCGTCTAGGATCTGACCTTTAACACTTTCCTGGAGGAGGATAACTGCATCATTCCACAAAAACTGTAATATGCTAGGTAATCAAGAGTCTATTGAAGCTTTTAAGGCACAGGTGCCCTTAGGAAAGTCTCTTTTACTCAAGTGCAGTGTTTTTCACACTGTTGATTTATACCATTGTAGGCATACTGCTGCAGTGCCAAGACCTGAATGACTGAAGCTTGGCTACGATGAGTGGGAGTCTGTTAATAGCCACAGAATCAGCATGCTCCTTTCACTATATGTTACAAATGGATGTAACCAAGATGTTTACTCTGTGGTTGTGATTGACAGCTCTTCTGTAGTGAGATTTTTTTCTGGTGAACTATTTGGGACATTGTGATGAGGGCAGTGACCTGTGTGTAGCTGGTATTAAATGCCTACATGAGTGAGTGCATGTGGGTTTTAGTTTTAACTTTTACTGGAACATCGGCATATGAGGAAAAAGGAAACACCAATTAAATACTAAAGATTTTCTTTCAAGTGGATAGCTTTGATCTTATCATTGATAGAAGGAGTAGGCAGGTTGAAAAGGATCACTGGCTGAAAGAGATTGTTCCAAGAGACCTCAGCAATGATGAAAAGAGCTGGCAATATCCTCACATTAAAAAGAGACAAAGTGATCATCCGAGAGCAGAATGATTAGGGAATTGAGCACATTCATTTTTAGAAAGCCATGTGGTTGAGGAAAAGATATGGTAGCAGGCAGCTCTTCTCCCCAGGCTGGCTGCATGATTAAAAATGCCAGGTTACTTCAGACTTTCTAGTGAGGTCTTTGACCCTGGACTGCTGTGTGCCCTGAGACTAAAATAGGAAATACAAAGGATGTTTTAGGTTGTACAGGTCACTGCTCACTTCTGTTCAGGTTAGTCTGAATAACCAGCTGTGAGAGCTATCATTTCTCTGCAGTCAAAGAGCATTTAACAATTTAAATGATTCTGACTAAATTATTCCGAAAATAAAAGAGTTTTTTGTTTTTTGTTTTTTTTTTTTTAATACTGAAAGAACTTGTTTCGTTTGCTTTTCTGCATGTTCTGCAAGTCCCTCTTTGAATGGGAGTGTGCAGACACCAGAAAGTCCATGTTACAGTTACTGGAATTTTTCTATTTCTACTTCACATAAGCACTTTAACAAATTCCTACGAAGGGACAGATGCATTTCTTTCACTCACTGCTGTCTGATGTTTAAAATTAGTGGACATGTCAGAAAACAAGTATTTATTGACTGGCCTACACAATTATGCTACACCTGATTTGTTTGCCCTACAATTGCTTCACCACCCGCATGGGGAAAGGCTCGCAGAAATATCCTTCAACATGCTGCTGATCTTATGCGTATATAAATTAAAATATAAGTGTCCTCTCCTGGCCAGTGTCATTCTGTAGCATAATGACTAGGACAGTAAAAATGGTGAAATCAAGGTGGGGGAAAATAATCTAGAAACCTGAAGTGGAAGCACTTCCATCTGAAGGAGCAGTTAGAAATCAGGGTATCAGGAGCTCAGGAGATAAAGGTGCTGAGAGATCAGGCTCATGAAATTGCTGTCCATCGGCACAGAGTTTTAATTACAGCTATTCTGAGCTAAGCCTGTGAGAGTAACCATGACAGGAAAGGCAGCAAATATAACATTTCTATTTAGAAACAGACAAAGGAAATCATGTGAACCATTGCCATTAATCCGGTACCGTTTGGACATGAGAATGGCAGGCTCAGAAGGGCTCTACAGAACAGTATGCTTAGTAGCATGAAGTTAAATAGCTCACCAAGGGCAGATTGTGCTAGGTAGTTCATATTTGATAATTTTTCTGTTCTGCAGAAACATGAGAGACCTTATCCTTTCTCATATTTATGTACCTGGTATTTTACCTCATAACAGATAATCTGGAAAAACAACAGGTAACAGTGGATTGTGTTGAAACTGGAAGTGAGGCTTGTGATGAGTTTCTGAAGGTGTATGTGTTTCTGAAACCATTTTTGTTAACTGTGTAATGTTTTCATTAAAAATCTCGGTACAGAAAAGGTATAATGCTCAAAATTAGAAGCTGTCAGTTCATAGAAAGAAATATAGACACGAAACCAAATTATCTTTACAGCTATAATAGTGCTAATTTGAGTGTACACGGTGCCAATTCCTGTACTTTTAGTAGAAGCCCCTTTTAGTTTGTGTTATGAAGCCCCATGGTTTGGAAGGGACAGAAAATGGTGTGTTAGTTTCTCATAAAATGATGGAGACCCCACTTGATGGCTCTTCAAAAAGCTAAATGTGGGCATAAAAGGCTTCAGGCCAGATGTTTCCAGAACTGGTAGAAATGCCCAGTGCCCTAGCCCAGAATGCCTCAGAGCCTGGCTGGACTAGTACGTACAGCTCTGATCATCCCTCTTGAAATAAAATTGTGTTCAAACTGAAGAGGTTTCAAAAACAGCTCCCAGGAATGGGATCAGAGGAATGGGAAGCCTGGTAAATAAGAGAAGACCAGGAGGTCCTATCTTGCTTTAGTCCATCAAGACAAGAGGCTAAGTGAGGTTGTGGCTGTCATTTATACATACCTTTGGGCACAGATGAGGAGTCCAGTAAAGAGAAATGGCAAAATGATGAAATGGGTGAAAATTGTCCATGAGTCAGATCTGAAACCAGAAATGCATTTCTCCAGCCCTGGAGACATCAGGATCTGGACAAAGCCTTCTTCTAGAACCCATGGGGAGAGAAAAAACCTTAAATTGCTGATAAAGTGGAGCCTGAAAACTTAATTGGAAGAAAACGGTGTAGGTTGACTACCTGTGGCAGCAGAGCACTGGCTTCAGCAGCCCAGTGACACAGGGCCTTTGTTGGAGTCTTGTAGCAGAAACGTTATAAATTTTTTTACAGCTGGAACAGGTAATTGCTTTTGCTGAGAATAAAATAAACCCAACACTTTGTGACACAACCTCTCTTGCAGGAGCCTTTGTTTGCAGTGTTGGGCCCAGTGCTTCAGTCCAAGGTGCAGAGCTAGCCCCATGCTGTGCAGCAGCCACTTGGGGAGAGGCAGGGCCAGCCCTGAGGTACTGGACACAGCCAAGAAGATAATAAATTACCTGTACTTTTTAGAAAAAACATCAAAAGTTTTCAACCAGCTAAAGAAAAACTGTTTTTCCAGTGACGTTTGCAAGGCATAGGGAGAAAGGGGAAAAAAAAAAAAAAAAAAAAAGGGGGGGGGCTATTTCTGTGTTCCTAAAATGAAATAGGTTGCATATTTCACAGCAGATTGTAGCAGATTTTAAACTTGACTTTACACTGTTTGATCTGGTGTCCCCAGACCCGTTCTATTGCAATGATCCTCACAGGTGCACAGGCTGTCATCTTCACAGGGCTGCCATTGATTTTTCTCCACCTGTTAGCATTGAGTAGTGGAAACAACTGATCTTAATTTACATTTGCACTGGATGCAGCTGTTCAGGGCTTTGCTTGTGGTTGCCCTGCAAACCAGCAGAAGGGCGTCCTGTGTTGTGCCTCTTCTCTATGGTCCTAGAGACAGCTTGGAACACCTTACCACCAGGAGCTGTGGCTTGCTGCTGTGGGCATGTGTGTATCTTGAAATGGAATCCTGTAACCACTTAGGCTAGAAAAGACCTCTAAAGATCACCAAATCCAGCCATTTGGCAATAGCCTTCATTCCTGAGGCCCAGATTCAGGAAAGGACTTGACTGGGGACATGCAGATGGGGATTCATTCTCAGCACTACTGAAGACAGCTGCACCTTGCAGTTATTCCTATAGTACAGAAATAAAGTTGATCAAAACAGCACTGGCACAGACATGAGGAATATGTGAAGTCACTAACAGCAAGTTGAGGATTTGGGACAGGAGTCATCTTCCTGGGCATTCAACATTATTAATGCAAATGTTTGTGTATTTGGTCTCCAGACTCCCTTCAAGCAAGCAGAGAGAAGTGTCTGGAGCCTGATTTACTCGACCTGTTGTAGATGTCTACTGGATACAGTTTCTATATTATAACTATCTGTTCCCTCTGTTTAGTTGTTCAGAAATGAGTTCGTATGGAGGCACAGTTGCTTGGGCAGACAAGTTCAGCACCTCTTGATGACTGACTGGCTTTCACCTGTACTTGAGAGCACTTCCCTGGTCTAGCTGACTTGTGGGAGCAGCCGCCTTGTGATGAAGGAATGAATCAAAACATTAACAAATGTACTTTTTTGTCCTATCACACCTTGGGATGCTTTTTCTACTTCACTGACAACAGGCTTCCAGACAAATTGGAAGTGAGAAATTTCATCGGTTTGACTTCAAACCTGCAGACTGACCTGCAGAGCTATTCCCTGGTCTAGCACCATAAAACAATAGCAAAGCAAGGGAAGTGTGAAGCTTTTGTTTTCCCCTGGAGCTGCAGTTGTCCTTTTTATGCAGCATGTGGTGGCCTGAAGCCAAGGGCTTCTCCAGCTGATGTGGTGTAACTGTGTACTGCTCACTCATTGACTGCAGCGAGCTACAGACAACCATAGTGAGACAATGAGCAGGGTTTCTTTGAAGTCATTGTACGCTGATGGTTGAATTAATGAATTTCTATCAGAATTTAAATAAGAGGGATGTGTATTAGACTTCACAGAAGAGAAATAAGTGGGGCTGACTGTTCTGGCTGGGCTACTTTTCCATTATGTAAAAATAATTCTAAAAGCAAGAAATAGCACTTGGTCATAAAGTCTTACACGTTGAAGTGTTTATTCTCCATCTACTTTACTTGATAAAACTCCTTAGGTGGCTTTTTAAAATAATCCTATTTCTCTCTCAAGCAGCTTTTTGGCCTGATGGCAGAGATTCTAAAATGACATGTTTGCAGAAGAAATGAAGGGATCACTTGAGATTTATAAAGCTTCATTCTTAACTGTTAGAATATGAGTAAAAGTACTGAATGATTTGTAATTGGTTATTCATCAGTGGTTTCATATTGATTTAGAGCACAATTTCAAGGAGATGTTTTAGGGATTTACCTTGGCTACCGGTTTGAATAAAAAATCATTCAACATGCAGATTTCCAAGACTTTTTTAAACACTGTGGCAGTGCAGTTTCCTGCCCATAAACTGCCCATCATTTGCATCACCAGTTGTCATAGGCACGGCAGTGGTGCCAGACCAGGCATTGGGTGGCCTTTGACCATTTTGCTGCTTTGTGCTCTGCTTCAGAATTGTCAGGTGATCACCAGTTAGTCCCATCTGTGCTTACGTTAATCATCACCTGCACCTTCCCTGTCACACATCCCAAGGCTGAAAGATACTTGCTCTGACCTTTTCCCTGTGCCACACAACGACTCCAAGGTATGGAGTTTCATCAGTCTCTGCTCCCTACTTATGCTGTGAGCAGTTTTGTTAGGATCATTTTGAACCTTGATTTTATATATGCATATATACAATATATTATTTTATATATATATATTATTTTATATTTATATAAATTGAATTATTTATTTGGCCATTCTGGCTTTCTCTGCTATTTTATTTTTTTTTTTTTTTACTTTAGAAAGCTTTTTTTCTGCTAAAGTGTTGGTTGAAATTAAATAATAGTTGAGAGCTGGTAACAGTTGCCTTTATTTAAGCTGGTTAGAGTTACACTTTGAAGCTATTTGAAAAGAGAGCGCAAAAGCAGTTTATAGCATTTCTAGCAAATATTTGCCTGTAAGACAATGTATTACCTTTTTCTTTTTCTCCTTGCCAACTTTGGAAGCCCAGTCTGGGCTTTGAAATACACACCTAAAATACATGTGCCAAAACCCACGAAAGGACAAGGGAAGTAAAGCTCTTGAACTGGCTACATCCATTAAAATGCCCTCATATTCCATTTTTTTTTATTTTAAAATGGCAAAATTATTACTGAAATTATCATTAAAAGTCTTAATGTACCTAAGTATTTTTGTACAGTGACATTATGTCACTGCTTCGTCTAGCAAATCAAGTGAACTCTAAAATAGCGACACATATTTTCTTTAGGAAAATAAGAGTACTGCTGCTATTAATTATTAATCCCATCTGTGCTTCCAAAGAGCAGAAATTTAAATAAGAAGGTTATGAGGGAATCTTTTCAACAACGCTTTTTCCTTTTCCTAGCATCACTGTCCTCACTGAAGGCATGATATTTCCAACAGCCCCCTTTGGTTTATTTGCTCCTTGGAGTAGCAGTAAGAGTGAAAGGTGCTATTACAGCTGACCTGATCTTTGCCAGGACACCACTGCTGCAAAATACCTGAGACATTGCTAAACAATTTGCTCTGCCATTTCCCCTCTTTCCCTGCCCAGAGATGAGAAGAGCCTGACTGTGCAGGCAGGGTTATCAAGCAGACACATTTCGAGACAGTCTCTTTTCCCCTGCATGTTTCAATTATCTGAGCATCACCACCTCAAGAGTCTCATAGGGGCACTGCCACATATAAGGTTATTTACCTACTGATTTTAAGGTTTCTGGGAGGTGAAAAAGTCAGCACTATGCACTTTATGCAGTTTAAAGGGCAGGTGCATTAGCTTTCCTTCATAATGGCTTGCTATATCCTATGGGAAAAAATCCTACTGCTGTGGTACCTTCCTTGAGATCAGAAGACACCAGCAGTCAGTGCCCTGTTCCATGGGTGCAGAGCAGCCAGAATTTTGGCATCCAGTGAAAAGCTTGATGAGTAAAAGGAGTGTGATAAGGACACAGGCTATGTCCCCTTAAAAATTTTCTAATTGTGAATTAAATTGAAATGAGAGCAGAGGGTGAAAATGTCAGTGATGGACATTTGTTGGGAACCCGGTGTTTGAAACATCTGGATTTCAATATTCTCTGTCCCTGGAGCCATCCATTCAAATCAGTGCCATGCTGGTCTTTTTCACCAAAGCTGAGATTTACTCATATGTTTACTTTGTATTCAGCCAGGCCTCTAAAAGCTCAGACTTCTTTGCCTGGGCATATTTGAGAGGTTAAATACTCAAAAATAGGAAAAACCATGTTTCAGGTTTAAGGTGCTTTCTTAGCACACTTACTGTGCCAGGGGCATCACAACTACTCCTGAATTGCACAGTTGTTCAGTTATGATGTTATACTTGTAAATTTTGTCTCTTAAAGTTGTTTCTTAAGCAGTGGATCTAGCTACCCTTACAGCTTTGCTGCCTCTGTATCTCTCCCCCTGTTCAGCTGATCTGCAAAGGTCTCCAGAATTTTCCCGTATCATTCAACCAATACTTTCAATCCCTCCTTTGTTACCCCAGAATCTGAAGTCTTTCTCCTTTCAGAATTCATTTCCTTCTACACACATGCATTTCAACAATACCCTACCTAATCTGACTCCTTTCTCCCCTATCCCCTTCCACTTTGATTCGTAACACACACCTTCTCTTCTCAGCACTCTTGTCCTCTGCTGAAGACATCAAGTCCAGATCTACAAACAAGGTACCTGAACCATGGCATTTTTGCTCAGGACAGACATCACCTGAAGGGACAAACAGATTGACACAAAACACAGCCAGCTTTGCAGAAGGGATCTCATTTCTTTGTGTTTGAACTCCATTCTCAAACTGGTGTAAAGTGCCCAAATGTTTCTGTGTTAGTGGAAATGTTAAGAAGGTGGGAGATGCATAATGTATGTTACACTCCTTGTAAAAAACAAGACAACATCCAAATTAACCACTCACAGGATGGACATACCAACTTTTTTCTGGGAAAGAAGGAAAAAAAAAAATTTTTTTTTAAAAGGTCCAGGTCTGTTTTCAATGTGTTGAGTGGAGGATAACTTATAAGGAGATTATGGCCAATGAGCAATTATCGCAAATGGCCACACCAGGACCAGTGTGAGCACTCTCTGCAGATGCTCCATCTAGGAGGAGGGGTGAAAGGGAAGGGGAATGCTCAGTTTCTACAGATTTATGTTCTGATTCTGGCCTGTGCATGTCTGTGGTATTTGCTGGTAGGCAAGGCAAGCAGAGCACATCATATATATTAATCACCCATGTGACTGCATGCTTCTTTGTTCAAGAAATCACGTTAAAAATAACTGAATATTTGGTATCATCTTTTACTGTGAGATAATCTCCTGTCCTCATTTTACATCCTCCCTTAGATCCCATGAGGTGGCAGTGGCAGATACGAGTCCTTCCTAGCAGAATGCTCAAGCAGATTTTTAACTAAAAGCTTGCCAGCAGCATCGTCAATGGCTTAACTCCCTTCTCACCCTCCCCTAAGATCGGACTGCTCTGTCCTACTGTTTCGAGTCCCATCTGCTTTCCAGACAAAGAGAAAGCTGTCACCCCATTTAGGGCTTTGTTCTGTGCTGCTGAAATCAGTAGGTGTTTGGTCTTTGGTTTTAGTGAGGCTATAAAGGAGCTATATGCTGTGACTGCATCTGTTTCCCACCTGGTACTAAAACTTCTTGTTCCTGCTTTAGGAAGGATGAGCTCCTCTCTTCGCTCTGCCCTACTGATGTCTAGTGATTAAAAGAAATGGGTAGGAGCAGGAGAGAGAAAGGAAGCAAATGAGAAAGTTCACCTACTGAGCCTAAATCACTGTATTTGTATTCTGATACCATTCTGATAGCATGCTACAGAGGTTCACTAATACTTTCCACTTTGGTAACATACATCAAGAAATCTTGAAAGAAGGTAGAAACTCACACTAATTTTTTGCCTTGCTACATTTGACTCCAAGATGTGTGCAGAAACCAAGGAAAAGGATAAAATCCAAGTTTTAGCAAAGATCATTTGGAGACTCTGTAGAAGAATTACAGTTTTTCTCAGGATCTGCGGCTCTAGTTTCTGTCTCTTATCTACAAGACTTTCATCCCACATGTTATTGCTCCTAACTTTTAATTCTAACATGTCTATGAGAAAGTTAAAGCACTCTTTTCTTTAGCTAATAGACTAGAAGTAAATACAATAATAAAGGTAAATACAATAGAAATCTGGCAATTGCCAAAAAGTACAGGCAAATCTGTTCTTCTTCCACATGAAGACAGCTTAAATATTGTGTAGAAAATCGTCTGCCTTCCCTCCTTTTAAAAAGTAATCTTCATATGAAAGGCATACTCCTCTCACCATATTGTATTCATCTCTGTATTTACTGAAATTTCAGAATAGTCATTCTGGAAACATTTTTGTTACCATTTTAGCTGAAGGACTGAGCTATAATTTAAAAACTTTGAGGAATTATTACCCAGCTGTGTTTTAGTTAATTTTCAGAAAAGAAGGGATTATGTTTATATATAGAAGTCTTTATATAATTAATGTTAATTTGCACGTTAATGAAGATGATTATTAGCAAAGCATTGTAGTTTTGTTCCTGCTGATTTTGACAGATGAGTTGAGTAACATTCTGCTGCAATCAGTGTAACATAATTTGTCCCTATTTTTTCTATGCATTAACAACTATTTTACTAGAGGGATTTTATTGAAGCCAAGGCATGATGACAGACTCCTAAGTAGGCTTTATCTGTCAAATAGCTCAATGTATGTTATTTTATGTATTACTAGTACTCTGTAAAATAACATGACTCACCACTATATGAGTCACTGGGAAAAGTGACAGACATCTTTTTGGCTGGAAGTAAGTTCACAGCAAAATATTCAGTAAGCCTGACTTGCTGTTCATGGGTTCACAACTTCTGATGTCTTTCCTTTTGTCTCCATTAGAATGATAATACTATGGGTAGAGTCCTGACACCGTTATGCCTCAGAAATCAGCTGAAGTAGTTACTAGTAATGGGAAACATATTAGAGAAGTTTTATATAGCTGTTGTGCCTGTCAGTACCCCAGAGTTCTGCTCACCCTGGGAAAAGAGCACACACACATAAACATCTTTTAGGGAAGAAGAGGGTGGCATCATCCATCTCATGCACCTCCTGCAAGTTATGATTATTCTACTCTGCATACACTAGTACTTCTAGATAGAAGTAATTCACTGACACTGAGCCACAAATCTGTATTCTCCATGTAGAAAGCAGTCTTCAGATCAGGGAAACAACAGTATTGGGAGATTCTCCCTATTCAGATAAATCCTTCATTGTCATAAGCTTTTCTCACTTTTTTTTTCTTTTTTTTTTATGTTCTTAACAACAAAGTGAATTTTGGTAATTTCTTTGTTTACTGTGGACAGCTTTTGGAAATCTGTGTCTTTGAGATTTGAGCAGCTAGTAATTTTTCTTTGGAGACGCTGCATGAATTCCTAGTGCTAAGATATCTAGGATAGTCACCACTTCCAAGCATGTAGCTGATACACATTGGATGAATAATACAAATATGTATATATGTCCCTGTATATGCTCAGGGAGGTGGTGCAGTCACCGTCCCTGGAGGTATTTAAGAAGAGATTGAATGTGGCACTTAGTGCCATGGTCTAGTAGACTAGGTGGTGTTATGTCAAAGGCTGGACTCGATGATCTCGGAGATCTTTTCCAACGTGGTTGATTCTGTGATTCTGTGATTCTGTAATTCTGCATGCTCGTACAGACCACCAAACTCACCACAGGAGACAGAGGTGCTTGCTCGGGGTTATCATATGTTTCCAGATGGAATAAATCAAGCTCACGTCAGCAATGGTGCAGGTGCTGAGGGAATTGTACGGAACAGGGTTTACTGAATAACACCTTGTTCCTTTACTGACTTTGTCCCCTTGTGGAGCCAGCACATGTAAGTTAACATGTTGGAGTTCATTCCCTTCTGGGCAGCAGCAGAAATGTTTGCTAAGCTCCAAACAGTAAAAGAATGGACAATTGTCTTGGTAACAGTAGAGGACTGAAGCTACTGGTATCATTGAGGCACTTGTTTGGAGAATGTACAGCTGACACAAGCACAAGAGCCTCTTTTGCCTACAGGATGTCTGCTGTTATTGGTGAGGAATAATGGATCTAGGCCCAATCCCAGAGAAGCATATAAGCTCCAAAAAATAAATGAACTATAAAAGTCTGCTCTGAAAACCATTAGAGGCCAGTACTCATAGGACCATTACATTCATTAATTTCAGGTAGAACCACAGTGAAAAGAAATCTTTAATCAGGCATATAATGTCTCTACAGAACTTGGCAAAGGCTTTTTGCCATTTGTATTCTGCATAGATCAAGTACAATGGTACAAGCATACCTTACTATATTACAAGATTATATCTCGGTTAGCACTAACTAACTGCAAGCCAACCAAAAAAAAAATGCATGAATCACCATCTTTTTGAAATACACTTGCTAGAAGATGACTCTCTGCTTTCATTCACAGGAGGAAACCGAGTGTCCTTCGTCTCTCTCTGTTATCAAAGAGATGACAGCAGGTGAAACTCTAGAGGATGATTTTTTCCCACCTGATGATCTGTCTTCTGATGAAGAATATTATATCGAAGAAAGCAAAGCAACCAAGTTCAAGAAATCAGGCATGAGGCGCATTGATGATATCAAAAAGGCATTTTCAAGGGAAAATATCCAAAAGACAAGACAAAATTTTGGCAAGAAGGTAAACAGGCTTCAAACTAGGATAGTGACCCCTGAGAGGAGAGAGAGGATCAGGCAGTCAGGAGAGAGACTGAAACAATCTGGGATAAGGATGAAGAAAACCATTTCACAAGCTGCCCCAACAAAGGAGATGTTCAAGATCCATAAAAAAAATAAAGAACGAACAGGAGCCGAAGGTGAGGAGGGGATCCAGGAAGCCGGTGTACACATTGCCTCTGAGCTCGCAGCAGCAGAGCCCTTCACTGAAGAAATCTCTTACACAGAAGTGATCACTAAGGTAAAGAAAGACAAGAATAATGCAACAAAAGGTGCTTCCCAGTCAACTGAAATAGGAGTGACTCTCCCAGAAGTTGTCTTTAAGCAGGAAAGAAAAGAAGGAGGAGGAGGAGGAGGTGACGATGGTGTCCCTTTGCTAGACTTAAAGCAATCAGCATAAGGAAAGCAAACACACCATACTGTCCTTACTGAACAAGAGAGAACACAGTATGTACTCACTAAGCTTTTGAAAAATGTGTGAATTCGTGTTATATCACAAAATGTGTTGGTGTTGTTCTATCATTTACACAGATGTCTGTAGTGTTGTCTTCCTGACAAGAGTCAAGCCATGCAAACTGAATGAAGGGGCTCCCCCTCTGTCTTGGTTTGTGCCGATAGCCATCATTAACCCAAATGGAACTCGCAATGTCAAAGGGAGATGGAAATCTGCTGCATTTTCAAGATTGATTTAGCAGTCACTTTACAGCCTAGTCACATTCATCCTTTTATTTACAACTGTATAAAATTTATTTTCGTTATCTTATACCAACTCACCTAATCAGAAAACAGTAGCAAAGCTATTATTTTGTAGAAGTATTATGGAAAATGTCATTTAGCTATACAAATATTATCATTAAAGGGCCCTCACAGAAACGGCAGAGGATATTCCTGCTTTATCCAAGGTGTGACAAAATGGGGCAGGAATAATAAGGTTTAGAGTACATTCTCTTTCTTCTTAGTGGAAAAGAAAAGCTCCTGAAATGACTACAAGTTATTTCCAGAGTTCTGGAACAGGAAAGTCCAGTGTAAGTAAACAGTGCATTTTCTGCTCTTATGGAGAAAGAATAAAAAATAAGAAGAAATATTAAAAATGGAATAGCAGGAGAAAAAAAGAATGAGATAATATGTTCATATTTTAGAAAGATGAGATTGTGAGAAAGGCAATGGTATGAAGCAGTGAAAGTGGAATAAGATGAATGCATGGGTTCTGGATAAATAGAGAGAAAAATGAGAATATTGTAACCAAAGTTTCCTTGAGTTCTTTTAAAAAACAACTATCATTCTATACATAGGATGATAGGGCTTATGTGCAAAACTGACCAGACAAGGGAATTTTTTTTGTTTTCCACTCTCTGTGCTTTTTCAGAGCTTCACTGCAATTAAAATGTATTCTACAAAGTCACAGATGTACAGGGCCAATCCATAACCCAATTCTTTTTTCCTATCATCATCATTATCGACGAGCCACAGCCTCAGGGATTATGAGACAGACACCCTTTGGAGTATGGAATGCTGTTTATTTGCAACACTCCGGAGCCAGTGCCCTGACATCAGATATGTTTGTAAACATGACTGTACACTGATATGGGGCGCAGGACTGTATTGCTCTCTTCATTCTTAAATGGAGTTGCCTTCAAAGCACTTATCTAAAGCAATGTTGGTTATTACTCTCTGTGTGAAACTTGTACAATACTGCCAAAAGCTGTATGATTGTATTTAATATCTCGGATTCATTTTAACAGCAGAGCATAACTTGGTTATCTATATACATTGTTTGAGGACTCCCAACTAATTGTTCATCTATAATTTAAATATAATTAGTTTGATTTCAAGTATTCTGCCTGACAGTTCTTTCATTTAGTCTTGTGTACATCCCATTTGAAGTGAAACAGCTTTAGCAATAGTAACTAGGGAACACTGGTTGGGGAAGGTCAATATTATACTATGTCAGTGACATTTCAAATCAATGTTGTCAGATTGGGAGCAGCCACTCCACTGAATGGAAGAGCAGGATAGGGCAAGATAGGGAGTCAGGAAGAGGAAGACATTTCTTTCAACAGTAAATTGTACATCTCTGCTCTCCTGTAATTACATGCTTATAGAATAGATTGGTGGTTTTGTTTGGTGTGTTTTTACTAGCTACAGGAAGTCTTTCTGGAACCAAGTGACTTTATGTTCTTCTCCCAGTTCCATATAAAACTGTAGCTATCTGCAGTGAAATACTGATTTGTGTTGTTCTTCAGGAATATGTCCTGCATTCTGTTCTGCAAGATTTGGCATTTTCCTAAACTGACAAACAAGGTTTAGTTATGGAAATAAAAATGTTGGAGTTCAAGTAAGTTATTTCCTTGCACTTTTATGCAGCAGAACACTAAGTGCTAGAACATAATTGCCTATAGATTTTCTTTATATAGCATTTAGTGTTCTCATTTTACTTGACAAAGAAAGGAAGTGATGCAGTTTCCAATAAAAGTTACTTTACTCCATATCCCCTCATACAGGTAGGGGATGGGGAGAACTCTATGGTTTTTAACCTCAGTTTCTGTGTAGCAGTACAGCCTTTTGCTGCTTAGTCTCCATCTTTTTCCTAATTTCCAAGATCAGTGATTGTGAAGCCAAATCCTTCAGCCTTCTCAGAAACAAAATTCTCAATGAAATTTTTTGACATACATCTGTATTGCCAGGGAGGCCTGGTGTATATTTTTTTTGAACAGTTGGTGTCACTTGGAAAGATAATCTTGCCGGCACTGTTGCTCCTGGCTCAGTTGAAGAAAGGCACCCTGTTCCTGTCTGCTCTGTTTTCCAAGAAGAAAGCTGGCACTTTCCACTTATCTGTGGGTGGGAGTGTGAATATCAAACTTCCTCATGGAAAGAGCCTTGTAATTGCTAACTGCAGAATAAAACTGGTTATGGGAAGGGGTTAACTACTTTCTGAAAGGAAACCCAGGTGTTTATACAAAAACTGATAGTGTTTACAAGGAGACAAAAAATTATTAACAAAGCACCGACTGCAAGCCCTTTTTTCATAACATCCAACAGCAATTTCTTTTGCTTTGAATTTGCGCTATGAAAAAAACCAAACACAATTTCTGCCAATAGCTGTCTGTCTATTAAAAGAGAAGTAGCAATCACCCTTCAGTTACAGAGCAATGGTGGTTAACACAAAAATAACTTCAACCATTTCAGGTGAACCTATTCCCAAAAATGGCCTGTGTGTCGGGTTTTTTTTTTTTTGTTTGTTTGTTTGTTTTTTTTTTGTTTTGTTTTGTTTTGTTTTGTTTTGTTTTTACCTAAACTGATACAAAATTTAGAATAAAAAACAGATAAGAGGTTTGAGTTTTTAGGATTCAGGCAGTAATGCAAATGAAATGAATGCTAAATAGAGCCGAACTGGTGTTCAGATGTGTTTATTGAGAAAAGTTTCAAGACCTTTTTCCCACTAATAATGGGGGGTGTGCTCAGTTTCCTTATAAGGGGATACAGGTTTAGAAATTAGTTAATATGTGCAAAGGCCACTACTTGTGCAAAGATAAACATGCCTGTTCATACAAGTTCTATGATCCTTTACATAAACAAGTGACTGTTTAAGAAAATGGTAGTATCCATTAATAAAATCACCCAGTAAGTTTACAAATGCAAAATCAAAGGAACTGTGCATTGGAATATATGCAGATAAACATAAAGTTTTACCATATGTTTAATTCTCTTGTCATTACAGATTTAATAATGCTATGGATGATAAGGTTTTAACTACAAAATTGAACTTAAAAATTATTGTATTATATTATGAAAAAATCTTGTTTTAGGAAGAGAGAAGATCTACAGAAGAACTACTATAAATGTTCGAGTATTTGTCACTATAACGTTTTCATAGTGAATCCATTATGAGCAAGTTAGTTGCTTATATTCTCACTCGCTTTATGACAGTTGCCAAATTTTACACCTGCAAATGTTTTCCCTCTGATAATCCCCGGATAAATAGATTTAGTATTTTTGCTGTGAATAGAGTAAACTGATCTATGTGCAGTTAACATAATCTCTCTACATCATTTGTTAATTCCCACACCCTTATGAGAAGGTAGCCACCGCTTTGACAATATCAACGCAAGTCCTACTGGCTGCAGCTAAATCTTACTAGCTTGGTTTTTTTTCAGCAGCTATCTGTCCCTATTTTGTACTGCAGAGCAGTGCAACCCCCCTTAAAGTCCAGTGATCAGGATTCTGCACTGTTTTCAGATACAAAGAGAAAATGTATGTCAGATCTGTTCTCCGAGGCTTTTTGTAGACAGGGCAGGAGTACACATTTCCTTGCTGCTTCTTTGGGTCATTTAGTGCTGTTGTGCTAACAGCATACACGTGGACCACAGGAAGACTTGTGAACAGCACCTGAGAATGTTGGAAGAGACACAGGGCTCAGCTTTAGAGAAGCAGGACAGTGAACCTGAATCTAAGCACTAGAACTAGACTCAGTAAAGGCCTTCAGCAAAAGCACCAGTAACTTAGCAGAGGTACATGCAAGAACAAAAGTCCTGCACTTGCTACTACATTGATTCTAAGCCTGTAGCAGCTCAGGGACAAGAGACATCAGGAAGCCTGATGGAAGGAAAGGAAAGCATCATAAACCTGGAAAACTGCATGCCATGGAAGTAGATGGAAAAATGACAGTGTGGTTCTATGAGGGAGAGCAACCATTGCCTTTTTCCCCATCCTTTGCTCCAGTTTTCCCTGAGCAGTGACCACAGCATCTAATCTTTATGCCATAGCTAGATTTTAAATCTGCTTAGTTACATCTGCAAAATATAACTCCATGCACGGATAACTGAGCATTAGCTCAGAACTAATACTCTTCCTCATGTTAAGAAACAAACACCAGGGATTTCTAATCAACCAAACACTGACCTCCATAGCAAACCCAGGCCAAGTTTTGATAAGGTCCCACTGAGTCAGTCAAAAGAAGACTGACTAAAGGTTGCACCATTTTATTCAAACATAACTGTGCTTCTAGGGCCCCTGAAGCCAAGAAGCCCAGCATCTGGTCTGCTTTAGTTCAATGCATCCTAAATTCATTTTCTGACAGAAGTCTTTTTGTTTGCTTCTTGTTTGCTTCTAGTGGGTAAACACTCTGACCTCTTCCCAGCCCTGCTAGTGTTTTACCCTCTTAAAACCTGTTGTGGAACCACCGCTGCAGGCACTCAACATACTTCCTGGTGTTCTCTGAGCACACTGTATTATTCTACAGTCAGTCATACTCACTTGATCCTTACCTTTGGTGGTGACTCAATCAGCTTACTGTTCCTGCGGTCCCAACCTGCCCCTTCGAGGTAAAGGCCATAAATGTAAACCCCGCCAATGTCAGCAGGAGGAGGGCCAACAACATCCTCTTTCATCATCTTGGTCACTTCATTGCGTAAAACAACACTGTCGAGTGCCCACCCTTTTGCTAAATTCATGCGAGTTGTCTCTTGCCTCATAGCCGTTAGGAATCCCTAAGGGGACACAGAGGAATACAACATAGAGGGGTATTTTAAAAAGCCTTTTGAATTTAACATTTCCAACTTTTTTTTTTCCTGTAGAAGTGACATCAGCTGCATAAAACCTCGTCCCACCAAATCTCATGTACATATAAACTAAATTCATTAGTGTAAATTCAATGCTCTCCTACACTTTCCCAGTACCATGCATTCTTACATAAGTGGTGTGCACATGCTGGTCCTAAGAAGCCACCAAGTTGGCTTATTTAACATATCAGAAGCTGCCTGTATAACTCATCTCACATGCCTATTTTACAACCAACCAGATGGAGAGAGGTTTGCAAAGCTGCCAAGTTAATGTGTTCTGAGAGGTTCCAGATACAGGTAATTTTTAATTTCTGTAACACTGGCTATATTACTCACCTTTTCTTAACCAACACTGTAAAAATGCTTTTCAGTCAACAAGTAATGAAGCATTTTATAGAATACTAAGGAAGTATGAATTAGAATCATGAAATTAAATACTGAAATGCCTCTGACACTTTGCTCAGTGAAAAGTCTTTATATACTACTATACCATACTATTTCAGACAACAGAAAGATAAACCCAGAGCACTTCAGCAGCACAGAATGAAATTTAACTCTCTTCTAAAGAGCTCCAAACTCTTGATATGTTTACAAGCTATCAAAAGACAAGCCAGGCTGAAGATGCTTGTTAGATTCTCTGATACAGTTGTCCATATGCACACACACTGCTGTAAATAGGAAGAGCCTTAGTCACAGATGGGAGGGTAGACTGCTTTGCTCTTCCAGTGGTCACACTGTAGATGTGCATCTTGTTTGTGGAAACTCATCTGTGTAGCCAAGAGATGAATGAATAAAACACAAAATTGAATATGCAAGAGCAATGGAAAGAACAACGAGGAAAGAATAATTTTCACGACAGGATTCAGAACAGGGAATGAAAGCATCTAGAGACACCGAAGGGGGGGATAGAGAGCCACATGAGGAACGCAGAGAGGTGGGAATTAGAAAGCCAACAGCACAACTAGGAAGAAATTAGGAGCAATGAGGGAATTGAACAAGTTTTTTATTTTTCTTCAATATTCATGCTGCGGGATGCTGATCCTCTGTTGAGCTACTATTAGGGGCAAATGAATGGAATGAATGAAGCCAGGTGTGGAAACACGGGCTATTAGCTACTGAATGCAGGGGCCAATATCTGGCTGCTAGGGCTAAAATGCTTGTTGCATGTGCTAAACTTGGTAGCCACGCAATACCCTTTAAGTTGTGAGAATGTGAGAAGACTTACATGAACTCTGATGTTTCTGTTGACTGACATTGGTTGCTTCTCGTTAATATAATCCCAGAGACCGCAGGACAAGTGTTTTAAAGAGGTTTTGCGATTGCACAGATAATTGTAATTGCAGTTGAAGTAGCTGAGAACTCTGAAGTGTAGCTAAGGGAACAGGATTAAAGGCCAAGTTCTTCTATCAGAAATGCCATTAAATGGAAGCAGAATCCTTGTAGTAATTTGTGAAATTTTAATTTGTAGAAACATGCTAGAACCAATAGTTTAAAATACATGAAGTGTTCACTGCCAGAAGGACCCAGAGGGCTACTGCATCCCAGATAAACTGAAATATTAAAGAAAGAAGAGCCTGAAGAGGACAGGACAGAGCAATGACTGTATTAAGGGAATCAGTTCAAAGACACCATGGAAACACTAGAAAAAAAGTAAGCTCAGAGCTGTGAGTTGTCTTCAGGGATAAGGTTTAGATAGCAGATTATTCCTACAGAGATGGCAGGACCTATATGCTGTCTACAGTGGGACTTTTAATGCTTATCTGCTCATTTGAATGAATCCTAGACAGTGTTTAAATACTACAGCTGTGAGCTGGAGGCCCAGCTGGGTGTCCCAGAGAAGGTGAATGGTACAACAAAGAGCAAGAGAGTATCAAGTGGCTTGAGGTGTCACTGTACAGCTGAGGGCTTGACTCACCCCAAAACCCTCTGTCAGGGACATAATGGACCACTTATCATGACATTTGTTTTGATTTCTGGTAATCCTTGCCTTTTTTTTTTTTTTTCTTTTTTTTTAATCTATATATAGGACAAGTGACAGCCACTAGATACAGAGATGCAAACAAGGAAACAATAAAGCAGTGTCAGCCACAATATGGAAATTGGAAGGTAGAAATGAGATATGCCTAGTGTCAAGTTTTTTCATGAAAAAATCCAGTAACATCAGATTAACTTCCATGAGGGAGGGAAATTCATGGCACTTCTTGTTTTGTTCACCCCAGTTATCTTGACCCA
>NW_020955389.1:2322822-2325761 GCF_003031625.1 Empidonax traillii | reverse complement strand
GGCAATCCATCTACGTCCTGAGGACCTCACTGCCACCGTCCAAGCGTGCTTGGCCCCGGCAGATGAACCTCAGGATTAAAGGGTGGGCTCAGTTCCGCGCACACTGTGTCTCACCTAAAAAATCCAATGCGCAGGCTGGAAGGTGGAAAGACCTTCCCCGGTTCTTCGTTCGCGAAGAGACTGGCCATGTATAAAGCAAACAGTAATATATATGCAAGTAGGCAAATTATTCAGGAGCTGCATTTCATCTCACAAATGAAAGAATTTTTCTGACAACTTCTCAGGTGTTACAAACAAGACATTAGAACTGCAGCACTAATACCTCATCACCTCAGCTTATTTGAGAAGGAGAAAATCAATTTTCTTAACACATGAAATATTGATTTTAAACACAGCATTATGACTATTAATAAAATAATAGTTGATTAATTAGAAAATTAGTATTTTCTCAGGTGAATTTCTTTTAGAATAAGCCAATCCTACATCCTCGGCTAAAGAAAATTACGACTAGAACAATAACCATCTGATTCCTAAGCTTCTGATTGTTGGCACAAATAAATTTTTAAATCTCTGCACACTATATATTTAGGAAATTTTAGAACCAGGGGTTATGAAGTGTTTAATTTTTGTATTTCTAGAGGCTTTCTCACTTACTATGGTCTATTAAATCACAATTTGTTTGGGGACATTTTACCGTGATTATTTGGCAGCTCTTTTGAAAAATCCACCTACATGGATACAAAAAAATGTAGGATGCCCAATCTGGGGTGGCAATATTTCAGCCACAACCCCAAAGCACAGAAAAAGCCAGCTAAAATGGCCAGCACAAAATCTCTATCAGCTCTGGCTCATCTGTAGTGCAAAAGCAAACACCAGCTCAGAAACACCGAACTCAAAAGCCTGTTAGGATTGCATCCAGACTGATCATTGCAAAAGTTACTTTGGAATACTTTAGAGTGGTGCTATCAGTGTGTTGTTAGCAAACCAAGTATGGAAGTATAATCATTTTATTTAAATTCCTACTCCTTTCCCTCTTACTTGGGAACCCTTTGCTCAGGGGTTCTTTGAGCACGCTATCACGCTATAAAGCTGTATCGGCAGACAGCTGACACAGACATGATAGATGATAGATGGATATTTCCCAGCAGTAGTCCCAGAGAATATTTGCCACTGTTGCTTTCTCTATTCTAGGCAGCTATTTCAGCTAGCTTTTGCATGGCTAACAAGTATTGAGATTAAAATAGATCTTCAAAATAGCTTTTTGCTAAGACTTCACAGAGACCTGTTGGCTGGATACTCTCGCCATGACTCATTTCCACAACTCACACTTCCCACAAACATCTGTGAATCACAAAAAGCTTTAATGAATGTGGATGGCTTTGCAAAGACTATACATCATCTAGGTATGTATACTTTACTTCTTCTAACTGTGCTTTCAGCTGTTCCCTTTTTTGTGTTTCATTTCATGCCAGGTTTTTATTTTAGATGGTGCAGACGAGGGGCTATATTTTTTATATGTCTCCACAGACCATGTCTGGCACAATTCTGGGGTGATATAAATAACAAACCTTTCATTTCAAGGAGCTGATTTGCAAGGATTGAGAGCCAAGTCCAAATCTCTTCTTCCTGTGTCAAAGTTCTGGAACTTACCTTGTTTTCTACTCAAAGGGATTTTCATGCAATAAATAAGAAACATGTTACTGTAACAGAGGAGGTGGAAAAAGGAAGATTACATTGAAATGTGAAAATATGTACTTATCCAATTGCTTCACTATAATGAAAGCATTTCATTATTTCAGTAGCACTATTTTGGTCTAGCAAAATTTTCATCAATAGATGCTGAAGATAATTTATGCTTATAATTATACTTATGCTAAAAATTTAATTTAGATTACTCTTCATATACTCAATATTAAGTCAGCTTGAAGTTCTCTCAAGGTCTAATTTAACTGTTACACAGAAGATATAAAGGTCAATCTGGCAATCTTACCTGTGGATTAAAGAATCCTGTCATCCAGAACTGGTTTGGACGGCCATCCTGCAGCCAGCTGCTGAACTGATGGTTTCTTTCAAGAAGCTCAGTAAACCAAAATCCTAAAGTAGTTGATTCCCAAGAAATCCTAAACCACAGTTTTGGAATTCTAGCATCATACATACTATCTAATGCATCTTGCAATTCTTCTGACATAATTATGGTTCCTGGAAGATAAGTAAAACATTCAGAATGAACTTTCCTTTAGCTTGCAAAGGCAATTAAAACTTCCAAATGACATTCTGAGTCTAATAAACCCTCTTTTGTTGTGCCTTAATTGCACACCTGTAGCACTGCATTCTTATCAATTTGCAATTAATTTGCTCAAAATTATAAGACTTGATTCAAAGATAAAAGCGATAAGATAAATGATTTCTTCTGTTGTTTTGATCAGAAATAAATATATGTTTCTTAAACAACTCCTTCTTCCTCAAACACATTATTTATATTCATTATATTAACTGTGTTTGGAATGTGATTAATAATCTAAAACTTTTTAATATATTTTAATGGTTCCTACATGCATGATCAATGATAAAGGTACACTGTGTAACTCATCTGTATCCTAGGCATGTACTGACAGTGATTATATTCATGATTCACTATTATTAATGATAACTTTCTACATTTCCATTATCAAGATTCTCAGTGGGAAAGTAGTAGGTAGAATAAAGCTAGAGGCAAGATTTTTTTTTTTCTATTTTTTGGCAGTGGCATCGTGTACTCACGTATTCCATTTCCATGCCTAGTATTGTTCTCTCCACTAAAATGTTGGCATCTACTAAGGCAGTGATTTTTCAGTGACACTCACCATTCCATATGCCACAAGTTCCTATATCTTATCAGTCTATACTCTCAACAGTACTGAAATCTGACACATGGCCGTGCTTCAGGATAACTTTTCTCT
>NW_020955389.1:2304539-2321790 GCF_003031625.1 Empidonax traillii | reverse complement strand
CGTATTCCATTTCCATGCCTAGTATTGTTCTCTCCACTAAAATGTTGGCATCTACTAAGGCAGTGATTTTTCAGTGACACTCACCATTCCATATGCCACAAGTTCCTATATCTTATCAGTCTATACTCTCAACAGTACTGAAATCTGACACATGGCCGTGCTTCAGGATAACTTTTCTCTTCCAGAAACTGGTTCTGTTATTCCATAGGTATGTTCTGGCAGCCCCCATACCCCTGGCCTGGTACCCCTCACTTTTATTAAATGTTCATGTAATACCAATGTTCATACATTGGTATATGTATCATACATATCAATCATACACACAACTGCTGTAATTGACACCAGGATTACATGAGATACCAAACAGAGTCAGGGAGCTTCCAGCACAGAACGTGGAAAGGAAAGGGAAATGGTCTGGGTGACTGCAAACAAGAACTGCGACGATCCATCCAAACATACATTTAAGGAAATGTGGCCTGTAATAAGTAAGCATTTCAAATCCCTTCCTTCTATTGGGGTTGGCAGGGCCCCAGTTCAGGGGAAGGAAAAGAATATCCAGAAACCAAACACCAACTTTTAATTTTGAAGAATACAGTGGCCAACATAAGCACTCATATTACAGTGTGGGGAAATCTGGTACTTTCTACAGTATATCAATTGCAAACAGGCTTTGATTTCTTCTAGCAGATAAGGAATATCTGTTCCCATTTATATGCACCCCTTTTTGTGCAACAAATGCTAGGAGAAAACCATCAACTTTTACAAAATTTGAAGTATTAAAAAATACTGCCTATCCTGCATTCTCTGTAACTGCTTTGTAGTCAGGCTCAGAATAAAATTCTGGGGTAAGAGTCTTATAACACCATCAGTAAACCTTCTCTTTGGGTATTAATCTTCTCTAGTATATAACCGAAAGAACCGACATTTAAGAAAGAAGCCACTCTGCGTCTTCACCACCTTGCTTAGAAAAACTTAATATTGCACCACACATTTTATTCACCCTTTGGAGTCAGAAAAAGTGAAAAAAAGTCATGCAGTGCACATTGGTTATAACTTCAGAGCAACCGTAGTGAGGGCACAAAACAAGTGAAGAGCATCCTGTTTGAGCCCTGGGGATCATTACCATTGAATTGAGAGAAAAAGAACTCTTTCATCTCTGGTTCTTCCTTGTTTTCAGGCTGATGCAGTCAATTTTCCCCTTTCCCCCTCTATTCTTCTGGGCAGGCTGGAGCTTTTCAAATAGGGAGGTACAACCAGCCTCTGCCCTGGGGTATTGTGAAATCCCTTAGGATGTCTGCCTGTTATGACTCAGAGCAGCTGTTGAGACAACTAAGCCAAAATGTTCTTGAGAATGAGGTATGTTCACAGCTCTGGCCATGCCCATATAGCTGCATAAATATTCCTAGTGAGTGGGTGTCATCTCTGGCAGTAGGCATGCAGTGCTTGAATTTCAGCCCTAAATGACATCTGTGGGTGTTGGGATGCATTCCTGCAGCTAAAATAGTTTGATAAAAATAAAAATAATTTAAAAAGTAAAATAATTGTCAGAAATAAAATCAGTACCACAGGAGAAAATTAATGGCAGCTTCCTGGAGAAAGGTGGTACAGGTATTTGAAAAACAACATTTGATAAATTGAATTAGTAGTACAACACCATAGACTTCTCATATTTAACTTCTGAGAAGCTCAGAGTGCTGGACTATATGAAGACACTGAATGTCCTATGATTCAACATGACAGGCTCTAATGTTCTGTGGATCAGACAGGCCAGCTGTTTATAATTTGGTTATTTGCAGGGTTACTTTGTGATATTCCCTTTCTTGAATATGAAAGCCAATCTAAAAATGACTGATCAAGGGTCAGGTCAGGTCAGTTAAAGACACTGGGGCATCTCCATGCTTCAGAAATAATACATACTGTAACCATAGTGTTTGCACAGTATACACAGTTTGGAAATTAGGATTTCCCTTTTTCATTTCCCTAAATTTTTTCTATCTCCCTTCTGAACCACACCTAAATCCATCCAATTGCTGAGTGGTGAGCAACCCAAATAAAGCTACTCAGGATTCTGAGGATTGTTTTTATTGATAATTAAAGTAAATAGTCTGTTTTTTTTAAAACTGAGCTGGTTTTACAATGATTCATTCAATAGATATAATGCTTTGAATAGACTACATCAGGACCTTGTAATATTTCATGGAGTTGCCCCTTTTCATTACCATCCCTTCCATAAGCTGAATCTGAAAACTGTGGAACTTGTAAAATTTGGATCCAAGTTTTGAATTTCACATTTATGGTAGTGTGTATCTGGACTAGAAAACTTGCATATCTCATTTAAATGAGTACCTAAAGTTAGGAACAAAGGAAGGATCTTAAATTCCAGCATGAGCCAAAAAAAGCCTCAGTGCACTGGCTGATTCTCTTGCCCCAGGCACAAATTTGAATCAAGAACAACCAAAATAATTATGTAGGATATAAATGAGAAGAGAAGAAGATAGTTTCTACATCAAGTACAGTTTGCCAATAGCTGATATCATTAAAATAAGATTGGAGAGTACCGCTGGAGGACAATACTTGCTAGACAATGAGTCTGTTAAGCTATCCTGAACAGTATATAGAGGAAACAGCTCAGTGAAAGCATCAGTGTATTATTGACTGTCACAGTTGCAACTACAGAAGCTGTTCTTTTCAGCTTTTAATCCCCATTCAAGTTTACTTCCCAAAGAACCAGCTTTGTTACTGAAGCAGTCACACCTTGCCTCCACCACCAAGCTTCAACTCCCTATTCTTTGCTGAACGTGCTAAGAATTACAAGTTAAAAGTTGCTTGTAAGTTTTCCTCCTTTTTGCCCTGTGACAACAGGTAACTTGCCTGTGATTGTTCCAGAACATTACTTATTATTACTTCCAAAAGTACAAGTTATACAGAGTACTAGATGAAAACAGTAAAAGCTGATGTATGTTTCCCCATACCTAAAACTTTTTTTTCTTTGCAAGCTTTCATATGGTTTTGCTAGCTCTGTGACCACCATTACTGTGCTGAGAGAAGTCAACTTCTTTGCTTCAGGCAGTTCTTTCAGTCCTTTGGGTATGTCTTCCTTCACTTACAGTGCTTGGGCACTTTTCCATTTGCAGATGATTCCCAGGAAGCTCTCCGAAGCTCATTTACCTCCACCATGCTGTTTTAATTCCAAGTTTCTCAACAGTTTATCATCACCTTTTGCTCCAGGTCTCCAGAACAGCAAGAGTAAATCAGGAAGCTGAGCCCTGAAATGCACAACACTCTCTCCATTTTTTTTACTTGTAGACTGGTATTCTCTCCAGCTGCACCTAACCTTTGCCCCGTTGTGCTTTCTCTTTGTTCCCCACCTTCTTTTTCTGGTGCAGAATCCTCTGATTTAATTCTTCAAGTCAGGAGAGATGAAAGGAACTGAGAAACTTGAGTAGCATGCGATTTTTCACATAGAAAAGCACACAAATCCTAAATTCTCTTCAACAGCTAAATCCTTCAGTCAGTAAGAAGGCAATTTGAAAGTAACCTTGCAAATTGTTCTGAAAAGTTACCAGCTCCAGTAATAAATGCTCTTGACTGCACCCACAAAAGGACTGAAAATAACAATTTTAAAGCAATAATTTGAAGACAAAAATCCATGCACAACTCCATGAAAAAAGTAATGCAAATCACTACCCTGAGCTAAAGTAATAAAACAGCCAGCATCATGGCAAGCATATGTAATAACACCTATTAAGAAGACCAGAAATGGCATGCCACACTGTGAAAAACAACAGGATGCATTCTGGCATTCTTACCAGGATGAGAAGTAAATAATGGATGAGAGCTGCTGAGCGAAGATTAACTACACCACAAGACATACTAGACTCATCCCCTCCATTCCTCGAATGATTTTCCCATTGTTACGTTCCATTAATATCCTCACTGAGTGCTCTTAATCATTTTCCAACAAAATCCTCATCCCAAAGTGATGATTCCTACAAGCCTCACACACATACACTGCAAGACTTCATAAGGTAAGAGCCAAAGACCTTTCAGCCCAAAAGTCTATTGCCATCAGCAGCAAGTCAAACTAAAACTGTGTGTATTAGCAGTGTTATAGCATTATGAGTCAAAACAGAACTTAGCCAGACAGTGGCTTCCCTTTCATGGGAAATTACCTTTCCTGTGCACTATGGCAAGACAAGTTTCCTGAGCTTCAGTTTTTCACTGTGTACATTAAAATAAAGTACCAGCTACCACTTTTGACTCTTTTGGACTTAATTTGTATCCTCTTCTTAGGTGCTACCTACAATGGTCAGAAATTCCTTGCAGCATAATGATGCAAACACTACTTTCAAGATCATGGTATTTGAGTTGGAAAAAAAATAGCAAATCTTTACCTCTGGCTTAATGCATGGGTTTGTGTAGATGACATAAAAGTTATACATGAGTCTGATAAGATATGTAAGACTGCATTGCCACAGAACTGCTGTATTCTCAGGAAATATGCTAACAGGAAAAAGATTTCTCTCTCCTAGCTTTGCAAGTACTGCACAAAAAGCAGTGGGAGTTCTCTGATTGTGTGGCATATATATGACATGAAAGGATAAAAAAATCCAAGGTTTCTCGTATGGTCTTCACTTGTTTATGAAGTAGGCAGTTCCAAAGGATTATTTTGAAAACACAAAGCTGTAAGATACCAGAAACCAGGGCCAAGTGGATCCAGTTTTATGACCAAAGTAGAATCTAGATATAAATAAACAAGTTAAGGATTGGTTTCTTACACAAGAAGCCCTTAAGCAGAATGTTAAGTGGGTTAAAAAGAATCAAGATTAAAATCTACCTTAAAGTTGTGCTTATTTCCACTGCAAAGGATTCAATACCCACTTTCAGTGCTATTGTAAGTATGCTCCACACAATTAATGGAAAACACTCTAGGGATAGCTCCCACAGAATCTCTCTTCTCACTTTCATCACCAATAGAAGACACATCAGGGTGCCATCAAAACGCCTACCACTCTTATTCAGTGCACAGAGAAATAAAGAGAGCCCCACAAAATCTCACAGGTAGGCCACATTCAAACAAACTTAACAAACTCTAAGAGGCTAGGAATAACTGAACTGGTCATTACATTTTAATGCATTTAGAGACACTATCTTCACTAGTGTGAGAGGGGTTTGGAAGTAACCACTCTCCAACAAACAGCCTAGGGTATTAGCATTCTGTGCCAGAGGCTTCTACACTTCCACAGGCAGAAGGTAAGTACACAGGAATTCTGTAACTCATATAATGCCCTACAATCAATATAGTCACCTTCTGCTAGGAGCTCAAGACCTGCTGTTCAGAACCCATTAGGATGTGGAATTGTGGTGCAAGTCTCATGTCTTACTGCTCTTTGTCTCTGAAAAGCTTTTTCTGTTTGGAATATAGCCTCTATTTTAGGTCTCTTGAGGGGATAACCATCATTGCTGTCTTCTGATTTATGGTGAAGCTCTTTATTATGGCAACTGTGAAATAAACTCTGGACAATCAATAGGTAATTAAAACAGAAGTAATGGTTGGGACATAAGTGAGAGTAAAAGGCACAGCTACAATCTAATTACTACAATTTGATCCCGAAAAAGTATCACTCCAGGCAGCAAAGTTTATTGGTAGAGATGCAGGCTTGTGGGCACATTTTCCAACAAACATGTTACACACATGCTGGACACCCTCACCCCTCCCAAATACTGAACACTGCTTAATCTGCTCTCTGGACAGAGGGACAAAACTGGCTCTGCTAGTTTCCTCTACATCCCTCATGTTCAGCTGCACATGAGGAGATCTTTACTTCAAGTGTAACTCAGTGAGCAACATCAAAATGACAAGGTCCATCTATTCACATCCAAGCTGCAGAACCAAATATTCAGAATTCCTGCCAGAATGCAGGAATGCACCCTAAAGATGCACTACATTCTTATACACAAAACTCATTTGAAGGTATAGATCTGATAAAAGTGGGTGCTCAGGCCTTAACAGGTTCATGAAACCAAAGCCAAATATGTGACCAGGGCAGATGTCAAAAGTCACATAAGCTGTTTGAGCAGACAGATCAGTTTACCTCATTATAAAGAAAAAGAAGCACCTCAGGTGATCTGAGATTGCAGTTGACTAGTTTTGGGGAAGAATCTAGTTTTAAATGCTCTTACCATTACTTAATTAACTATCTACCATGTTATCCTCATGAATCTGCCAGAAGCCATTAATTGTTATTGTTAACTATACATCCAAATTTGTTTTCAGAGCAATTTTTTACTATATTTAACTTGCCTGTCCCAAAGAAAATTATGTTTTAGGGAATTGCTGGAAGTTACAGCATTAACTTGATTAAACATCTGGCAGATGACTGCGCCCACTGTGGAACTGAATATGAAGTGCAAATAAATTACGTTACTCATCCACCCCTTTGAAGAATATTGTGCATATTGAGAATTTGAATATATCTGTCATAATCAAGGAAAGATTAATAATTCCTTGGATGGAAAACATCGTTTTAGTTTACTGGAAAAGGGACTTTATTCACATACAAAAGGGAACTTTCAGCTCAGTATTGAAACAGAGGACAATTGTTTCTTCCAGTTTGATCTTTGCATATGCTATTCCAGGATATGAAAGCTTATTAGTCTTGGGCACATTTATGAACCTCTTTCCTAGATTCAGATTGTAGGTATGATGTTTCTGAAGCATGCATTGTTGCCTTGGTGTTTCATACAAATAGGCTGGGAAAAATCCCTTTTGATTCTTATGTAACAAAAGTACAAATTAAAAAAAATCTCCCTTCATGAAAGATACTGTCAAAAGACTGGAAAATGCCAGTAAGACAGATCACAGTACTTCCATCAGCTATATCATAAGGAAGAGGTTTTGATGCATTCTGACCTGCTTCCTGTGGGGACAGTTTGCTTTCTCAGATATTTTTTGCCTCTCTGCTATAGAATAGCAGACTTGTGTGAGATCTTAACCAGTGGAACCAAACCATTCCTGCTTCATTTTAATTTATTTTTAATTCAGGAAACCTGGCTGAGCAACAGTATACTTTCCATCCTGGATATTTCAACTCTTGCAGATGAGCAAAATGGGAAGTGAAAACAAAAAGCAGACGGTAACATCATCATCCCTTCTTTTTCCTCACTCCTGCTCAAATTTTCCATCTGCTTCTAGTTGTCTGTACTCTTGATTTTTTTTTACTTCATTTACCATTGCTCACTTTCAGCCAAATACTCTTGTCTCTGAGAGATACAGAATGCTGTTGCCTGTCTCCTGTGATGGCTAAAAGAAGCACCCTATCTCTCTCTTTTGACTGGCACTGCCACTCACTTCAGCTTCCATTTAGAGACTTGCTATTTGGTATAACCAGTTTCATGAACATTGCAAATCTCACCTTAAATTAGAATCTTTACCACCTTGCCTCCTGTGTTCCCCCTCTCTCAATTACTTAGCAGCAACACTTCTACCTTGTTCTACATCATTATGTCCCAGCTTAATTTTGTAAATGACTCTGGTACATGACCTGTGGACCTAATCATGCAATTCAGCTCCTCTGTGCTCTGTAGGGATCCTAGAGAGAACGACAGAAATGTAGGAGTGCTGGGGGACATGAACCACAATACTGAAGCACATGCACGCAGCATAAATTTAGGTGAAGTGCCCTTAGAGATGCAAGTAGAGTGTTTTAAGGGCTAGAATTAGTGGTCATATGATAAATAGGAGAAAAACTGTGGGAGGGAGGGAACAATAAGAGAAAGGAAGAAAAGGAGGGGAAATATTCTTTTAGTTATATAGTATTAACAACTATTTGTAATAAATATTAATTATGATTTTTAATGTTGTAACTTACCATCAATAGCCAGTTTGAGATCAGTCAGTGTAGTTCGAACTCTTGATATAACATGTTGCATGCGGTCAATTTCTTGACGGAGGAATATGTTTATGGGTTGAATAGCTCCCATCTTCTGAAGTTGGGCTTTCACCTAAATAAGAATAGTGCAATGATTATAAAATCTACTCTCCTGTTTCCCATGCAATAATTTTTGAAAGCAAAACTATTTTCAGAAAAGAAACTTTTTAGTAACAGATGGCCATTCAAGTCCTGTGCCAACTGTAAGATTTAGCACACTGTGACTCATTAGCTTACCAAAATGAGCTCCTCCATCATTCTAAGGAGGGAAAGTTCCCTCTTTTTTAAGGGACACAGCAGTTTGTTGTCCTTGTTAGGCTGCAGGGTCCTAGATCTTAAAATAAAAAACCCCACAGGCTATACAAAAGTAGTTTGATGGTGACTTCTTCATATTTCCAAATTGTGCTAAGTGAACTTTCTCACCTCTTCTTGCCCTGCTGAGCTGAAATAATGCAACAAATGGAGTTCCACTTAACAACCACAAGGATATGTAAAAGCTGCTATTTCCAGTGGCATTTGACTCGTTCATAAGGCAAGATGCTCATGGATACATTAACTAGAGAGGCAAGATTGCCAGAAATAATACAGATGCCACATAAATCTGTTATGCCATTATGTGCAGCATTTTGCAAGTAGAAGCCTTTGGCCACCTTAGTGTTTGAGTATAACAGTTTCACTCATATTAAACAGAGAAAAATTTCAACATGGAATCAGTTGTCAATGTCAGTTAAGGACATGTCACAGCAACACTAGCAGTAGCATTCCCTGTCTTACTTTAGCATATGGTGCATATAGAATGTACTTTAAACAGACATCGTATATTCCATGTTTGTCAAAGATCACTGTATATAACAGTGCACGAGAGAGGGTTTAATGGCACCTGCAAAAATCATGGTGCCTATACCTCATGTAGAACCAGAATTCTTGATTTTTTATACTTTCATGTGGTTTTCCCTAATATACTTAGCTTTCAGAAAGCCAGTTGTCTTCTCTGTGTATTTTCTACCACTCAGCCACATGCATCATCTTACATATTGCAGCAGTGTGAACTCTGCCATTGTCACTCATTTCCTCTGCAGGTGAAATTCTGCAAGGGGACTCTTGAAACCAAGGAAGGATCTCAAACAGTAAAATAAGATCCCAGATCAATATATATTTATTTATGGCCATTAATTTATCAGAAAAGAGCTGACCCATAGGATCAGTTTGCTTAAATAAAAATTTAAGACCCTATTTTGAGCTTAGTAACAAAAAATGAAGTAAGAGTGAGAAAGTCTGATCTTTCAAAGAACAGAATGTCATCAGAATTCTACTACAACCAAGTACAAGCAAGAAGATGTGTGCTATTTGATCAAGGCCAGAAGTCCACTGGATATTCTTTGTATTTTTCCAGATATTCTCATGTATCTCATTGCATACATTATTATACATTGTATAATGTATAATGTAAACTATACATTATATGCACATAATAAACACTACTAAATATTTTATTATTACAGTGAATAGTAAATTTCTGCAAGACAAATATCATATAGCAGTTGAGTAGTTATAATCACTGGTGTAAATACATTAGATGCTTTGATAATTTCCAATTCTTAAGTTTCAACTCCAAGTCCAATAAAATACCCTTTCTCAACTTTCTATGCTATTCTCCTTGGGAGACAGCTATCAGCAAGGTTATTCATCATATTTTAATCACAAGGACCCATGAGTTTGTCAGACAGAATGTCCAAGAAATAGGTGCGAGCCAATTATGCTAATGCTTTGCAGTGTGACAAGTACATTTTACAGAGTGAGTTAATGCGTTCTTGCTGTGAAAGAGAAAAAAATACTAAAATCAGCTACCACAAGACTAGAGCTAAGATAACACACTTTTTGGATAATCCACAAAATGAAGTATTCTGATTTTTTTTTTTCCATACAAAGTCCAGGGAAAACTGCTTTCTGAAAAATTCACAGGATCTGGTAATTTTCCCTCTTGCCAAAAAGTAGAAACATTTGATTACTTTTTCTCAGAATACTTAGTGGTGCATGCTACTAGTAAGAAAGGAATTATAGAGAATGTAGTCCTTGCATTTTATACATTAAATAAGAAACACACTTTTTTTCTAGTCTACAAAGCATGTGATCCTTTTGGGGATCATTTAGAGGAAGAATTTCTGCCATTTGAGGAAAATATTCTATGGAATATGTTGTTATAGGGGTTATTTTCTAAAATATTGATATTTATGGATCTACAAAGCAGAGATGAAATAAATAGTCTAAGATATTACTTACTGATAATTGTACAAATTAACTAGTGAATTCTAAGAGTTTAAACATTCTTCTGGTATAACTTTCATGTACCTACAAAAATACCTATAATGCAGAAATTTGCTAATCCATCCTAGATAGTTTCAGACCACTCAGTCTGGGGCATCAAACATAACCAGATATCAAACTCAAAAAAATGGATCACATGCTTTCTACCTTATTGTATACAAATCAATCCTGATCTGCAGTGAGGTTTACTAGGTGTAACATAATGCATTTCTTGGAATCTTACTTCTAAGATTCATTTTATATACAAATTGAGGTATGATTAACTATGTTTGTTTTAGAATTCTTCTCAAGAAAGCAGATTACTTACTTCCAGTGTTCTATTTATTATGACATAAAGAGATGGATACCAACTCACAGAAAAAAAAGAACAACCTCAAAAGATAAAACTCATTAACCAAAATAACCTTTCTGAGATTAATATAATAATTCCATAAAGCCCGCTTACAATATCTCCTTTTTATTATGCATACAGCTGTCATCTAACATAAAACAACGTGATTTAGGAAAGGAGCTACTAAAATCATAATCTTAATAGCTTTGTCTACATGATTTTCAGTGTGTATCTCTACTGTGTCAGATTGCTCTATGCATATTTCTTAGCTGTCTTCAGGTCACCACATACTTATAGGACATTCAGCAGAAAAGCAGTTGCTGAACTTGTGCCATGACCACTGATCACGTTACTGTAGTACTGAGTGCCTATCACTTTCAGTAAATGCTATTATTTTCAATTAGTTACTTTCTATATTCTTCATCAGCAGAAATGGGAAGTCCATCATTCTGTAGATGGACAAGCCAAAGCTCTTTTCAAGTGGCGCCAAGTACCTCTTCCCTGATGTAAACCATGAAGCAGACAGGGAAATATGCAGAAAACAGCTGAAGCTCTAGAACTCGATGACCACCATATCTAATTGAGTAGATAAATAAACCAGAGACACATTACAGAAGCATGTATGACGGTGTTTCTGTTCAGACCCTGAATTTTTATTTTTTTGTAGCAAAACCCCTGCACTGCAAACTGGACTCCACACACAAAAAGTGGCTTAGCTTCAAATTAAAGTAACCCAAAAGGTGTGCTTCAGGGAATCTGAGGGACTTCAACCACTAATAAGCATTCAGCCTACAGGCCCAGACTAGGGTTAGACCAAAGCAAATTCCTTAATTACACATCTAATGAAGGCCTGGGGTCCTCAGATGAACTCCTCTTTCCATGTAATACTTGCTAATGTCATAGCCATAGAGGACATTGCGGCAAAATCAATACTACAAAAAATATTTAAGGAAAAAGCCCCTTGCTACATGCTATTCCTTAGAAAGCTGTTTTTCAAGCTGCAAGGATCATTTTCATTGTAAACTTCTCTGTGTGACAGGCTGACATTTATTCTTGCATCTGTCTTCACTCACATGGACTGACTGGACCTAATCATTTTACCACTAATCTCTCTGTTACCTGTGAGGCGAGACCCAGGAGCAAAAGGAGCCATGAAAGCAGAATTCTTACTTAGAGAAAAATGAAGACAGTTTTAGGTCAGGAGGAAGGTTTATTTTGCTTTTCCATCACCTGTGTCAAACTGCAGTCTGAGAAAGAATGCAAAGGTGACTCATTTTGTTTATAGTCTTTTGGGTAACTTACTTGACTGGTGAGCAGCATTACAAGAGCACAACAAAAGAGGAAGCATACATCATGGGGTAGAACTATTGCCCTGTTTTGAAAGTTGTTGATACTGAAGTCATTGCCAAAGGCTAATAACTGAGAAATGAAGGCCTCTCTGTGACAGCCTGAATTTTCTCTGGATCTACAGCGTATCAAGAGAAAATACAATCCAGAGCTCTGAATGTCAGCAAATAATTGGTTTCAGTACCATCTGTCCCTAACCTGGCCTGTTGGGGTTTTAGCTCTGAGCAAATTCACTCCATACCTTCTAAAGGGAGCCACAAGAACAGATCAAAGGTGGCAAAGGCACCTGCCACTTTCCCCAAAGAGAATTTGCTTTTAATCAGCTTCATTAGTTTCCTAGATTTTTTGTTCCTTTTCTCTACTGATAGTATCTCTATACCTGGATTTTCAAAGACTAACATGTCATGGCATTACTGGAGCACAATATTCTTCTGAAAGCAAACCCAAGCTGCACTGCTAGAATTAATGAATGTTTCTCTTTTTACTGCTCTTATTCAATGAGGCATGCATAGAAACTCTTTTTCTGACACACTCCCTCAGTCTCTTACAATTTAGGATATTAGTTTTATTTGTTTCAGAATTGTTAAACTGATCTAGTATGTATTAATGTCCTGAATGATCAAATTTTGACTTAAATTGACAAACAACAGAATTCATCTCATTCCCTTTTTTTTTAGACATCACAGGAAGTAATTACACAATCCATTTCACTCCTTTCATTTGCAAGCATAGTTTCATTTGCCATATTGTAGCTTCTGCTAAATTCTGTTGTTTCTTCCCTCAGAGAATATCTAAATTCTCCCTTATTTTCTGTTCTGTCTAATGAAATTCTTGGTTATATATTAGGGACCACAATATTATTTTTTTCCTTTTGGCATTTCAGATGTGTGGGGTTTTGTTTTCTTTTAGTTTATGCAAGCTTTCACTTAAAAATTTAACTTTTTTTACAGCTCACTTCAGCCCTCTCCACCCTTTCTAAGAGGCTCCAGATTAATGGAATGACAGATAAGAAACACATTTGATATGGATTTTTTTTCTTATTCTGTAGAGGTAGCCACATTATCAGCAGCAAAGATGTGGAACTGGGCATTAATGGCAGAAAAGAGAAATTCACCTTCAACAAAGAAAGCATTTGTAAAGACCAAATCAAGTTCTAAGATCTAGGGAATGGGAGAAAGGGTAAATTCATTAGGCAAACTGAAGAAAGAAATATTGAAGGATCAGGAACTGGAAGAAACAATATCAAATCTCATAACACTGCAGAAGTAAAATCTGAAGTGGTAGTGCAGCTAAGACAGCCAAAGAGATATACAGAGGAACACATTACTGCCAATAATATACTTCTGGAAAATGAGCAGGGGATGTTCTGTAGATAGTCAGAGTAAAGGAATTACTATCTTATTACAGAAACAGAGTGTAATTTTGGGATGTTTCTGTGGAAAAGTACCGTTTCATCCATCAGTAATCTGGACTGAAGAAAAAGTGTGCAAATAGAGTGGTATTATTAATCAAAGTGAAGGGTAATTCACAGATCAAGATGCACAGAGCCTGAGAAAACTAGGTATCACCAGGAAGAGGTGGTATGTACACATACTGATAAGAGAATGAAACAAACTTATATCCTGAGCTCAGAATACATTTACAGGAAATATAAAAGGAAAAAGCAGATCCAACAGGATATCCTCTGTAAAAACTCAAATCTCCTTTGCTGACTCGTAACAGAACAGCTGTCAAGCAAATTGAAGGCAAAAGAAGGCAACTGAAGCTCGTAGAAGATGTAAGAGAAGCAAAGAAATTCTAATTGTGAGCATCATTATATGATGATTGCTTATAAGAAAATAAAACCCTGCATGTATGATTGGCAGATCATGGGAAAAGATAATAGCTTGTCATACTACTTGATGATGAGAGCAAAAGAACAATGAAAACAATTGGTGGTGATTTTTTTTAATACAATCGCATGGAAAAGTATGTATTATACCCAAATATAGCAATAAAATAGAGACAAGTTAAGAGTGAAGTGGAATGTCCCAAATAACCCTTTCAGACTCTTTGCCCTTAACTACAGCCTCTGGCTCCATAACTGGTTGTCTCCAGTTGATGGCTGTCTCACTGGTTGATAAAGTGACTGAAAATGGGAGGTCTACTCTATGTGTAGCTTTTGAGCATAATCGAGTGAATAACCAAGAAGGAATGAGAATGAATGAGACAAAGATTAAATGGAAGAAATGCCAGAGAAAAAAAGTATTTGTTCAAACCATTTTGAAATGAAGTTTGGATTAAACAAGTATGTATTTTACATGACGGAAAGGCACTGCCCAAGTTCCCCAGGGGTAAGACCTGAGGTTAAGACTACCCTCTGGTTACAATATAAAGCACAGTGAGTATTACTGATGTTTTCTAAGTATTACAAATTCTTCAGGAGGAAAAGAGTTGTCAGTTCAACAAGGGAATAAAGAAATACTCTTTTGGAAGATTTAGCAAATATACTGAAAAAATTTAGCTCAATACACATATTACACATGGCAAAGGCATATGCGCTACTCAGGCATTCAGTATTTTACTGCTACTGGAAACAGAAAAAAAATATTTAAGGAGCCAAATGAAACTAGAAGAATCTAACTCCATAAAGATATTTACTCTGATAGGAAGGATAAGAGAAGAAGACTGAGAACAATCCAAGGTGTAAGTCATAGGTGTAGATCCAAGGTGGAAATGATTACATTTATTAAATTAGTAATTAAGAATTAATAATTATTACACTTACTATATTTAATTTTATGTGCTATTTCTAATATCTACTTACTATTAAATCATAATAGGAAAACTAGAAAATGGACTCCATTCTTAATCAAATTCCACAAACAAATTATTTATATACTATCACTGCCAATCATTCGATAAGCAGGTAACAAAAAGGAAGATATAAATAATGATAGACAGAAAAATAACAATATGGCAATAGATGTGAGGAAACCTCACAAAAAAAAAGTTGCAGACTGTAAGTAGTTTGTCACAGGGGAATGAAAAGAGAAGTTCTGAGTTGAATTATGTCAGTACATAAGTGGCTATTTATACAAGACATATTAAATCTGAGATGAATGGTAGAACAGAAGACAGAAAATATTGCCAGGGCATCAGGATTATTAGTTGTTACCTAAGTAGACATTCTAAGTAGGCCAGAGGAGAAAATAAAGCATACTGAGCACTCTACAAGCTTGAACTGCAAGCAGGGCGGGGGGAAAGCATTATCAATGCAAAACAAAATTGTAAAGAATAAGATCATGGAAATGAGAGGGTTTCAACATTTACTGTTCATGAAACACTTGGTAAGACAGCAGATCCTACTTACAAACTGATGGAAGTCTTTATGCTGGACTTTTTCCACTTAATGAGAGTGTTAATTAAAAATGCAAGAAAACATGGAAAAAATATCTCTCTTGCGGCTCAAACTCCAAAAAATATATTTCATGAAAGGTCAATGATAAAATCCATTCTTTATCATGGTGGTATCATAATAGGAGCAGGTAAATTGAATGCTGCCACCACCATAGGATCACCAGTCCTCAGAAAGAGGCACTGAGGTCCTTCTGTAAGCTACTAAAGAAGGCAAGAACTTTCTAAATTCTTTAATGGCTCTTCTGAGTTAAGATGACCAAGTGGACTATCACACTGGAAATATATGTTTCTGATGTAGGAATATTTTAGACAAAAAACCAAGAAGACAGTCTTATAAAACACTATGCATAATTTCAAGAGCTTTTTAAAACATGTCAGTTAAATTTAAGAAGCACAATAAAACTCATAAAGCATAAACATACATACATGCATACATAAAACATCTATATTATAAAGTAGCACATACCTCATGAGGGTTATAATCTGGAGGTAACTTCTCTAGCATCTCATCAGCAAGATGCCTCACCACTGCTTCTCGGGTTTCCCCTCCTCCACTACTGCTGCCTTTGGGCTGGATGCTCACTATTGTACTTAATGTCTCATTAGCCAGATTGGTTTGATAAGTTATATCAGCATTAGGGTGAAGTCCAAAAACCTTAAAGTAAAAGGGAAAAAAATAGGGAAAAAAATGTGTTTTTTCTTCTAAAAGTATATACACAAAAGAATGCATGAAAATGGATAAAAAAGGAAGAAAATTCTCAGCTCCATAACACAATAGACATGAGCAAGTCAGTGGAAGTGCATCCATTTAACTGGCCGAGGACCAAATTACACGAAACATTAACATAGGTTGCATATACATTAGCATTTTAATTCATATCAGTGGAAGGGGTTTTTTTAACTAATCTTTTGATTATCTTCATATTGATCATGCTGTGGAGTACTAGCAGTACTGCAAATTCCTTTCCACCAGTTCAGACTAGAGCTTGTTGGAAACATGCCATATGTGGAGACTGGGGCTTATAAGCATGTAGCATGGTGAATAGAATACTGTCCATATTCAAAGTACCTAAAGGTGGTGATATATTTAGGATATTTTATGGTTTAGCTATTTTGGTTGAAGTTTCCCCCTCCTTATTTCTTCTTGTGAAATTGAATTATTTTATTTAAGATACAGCTAGCACAGAATTACTGCAGAGCTGCCCTTTGTCTGAATGATAATAGCTTTCTCAGAATCTTCCACTGAAACATCGGTAAGTCTGTAATTGTCAGACTGACAACTGCAGCTCTTCTCCAGGAGGAATTGTATGTACTGTGACTTATTTCACAAGCCCGCATTTAATTATAGCTATTAACTATCTCTTAGAAACTTCAAACCACTGATCCTACAATGAGGAAGGCTTGTCCTCAAACTCAGCATGAAAACCAAGCAATCTTCTGTTTCTCGTTTTTCATGTTTTCATATTTTACATTAGAAATGGTATATTACAAGAAGACACTTCCAGAAACCTGTATGTACATACTCTGAGGACAGAATAAAAAGTGTCATTTATTATTGTTATACTTGCAAATCTAGAAACTCAGAGATCAGGGATATAAGTGGTTGCACCAGTGCCAAAGCCAGCAAAGCTGCACTGATTTACACCAGTTGGGGATCTTATCCTTATAACAGCACAAAGAACATAGTATAGACCTAATATCACACGTGAGAGAAGGTGTGACTATAACTAGCATGCAATTAGATTCAAGATAGGATTTAATATATTACACACAGTGGTTTACTTATACTGAATATTTAGAGCTGTAAAAAGTGAAAATACCAATGCACTTTATTAATGGCCAGTCTCTTCGCGAACGAAGAACCGGGGAAGGTCTTTACACCTTCCAGCCTGCGCATTGGATTTTTTTAGGTGAGACA
>NW_020955389.1:2289045-2303997 GCF_003031625.1 Empidonax traillii | reverse complement strand
ACCCGGGTCTCTGCAGTGACAGTGCAGTGTCATTTCCCCTAGACCACCGGGGGCTCCCGCACTTTATTACACTCATATTCTATATGGAAGGAAATACACATTTGAAGATACATTCTTTTCTGCTTTTGCTGTTGCACAGTAAGGGCTTGATTGTTTTTGCTGTAGCAGATTTTGTGGCAATGCTATAACCCACATCAGAAACATGAAGAATATGTGCTATTGTGAATGTAAATTGGAGTGCTAGTCCAAGGGCTAACAAATATTGGTGTAATATTAACAAAGACAGGACTGTTACATGGGAGACAACTATGGTTCTGTGATTTGATGCAAGTGATGTACGAAGAAATAAGAACAAAGAAACCAGTGGGTGGATCAGTGCTCTGCATGTCCTGTATATTAATCAAGGTGCCAAATCTCTCATTCTTTTTGATTCAAAATCTCTGGAAATTTTTATTAAAAAGAGGATGTTGGATTCTGTCTTTCATGGCTTTTTAGCCTTATATATACTCAAAAGCTATTGCTAAATCTCTCCACTCCTCCGAAATCAAAGTAATTTTCAAATGAATTGCTGAGTTGGGTTCACCCTGGGTGGATGCCAGGTGCCCACCAAAGCTGCTCTATCATCCCCTCCTCAACTGTACAGGGCAGAGACAATATAACACAAGGTTCATAGTCTGAGATAAGGACCAGGAGAGATCAACCACCAGTAACAGTCACAGGCAAAACAGACTCGACTTGGGGAAATTAATTGAATTTATTAACAATCAAATCAAAGTAGAATTATAAGAAACAAAACCAAATAATAAAAACACCTTTGCCCCACTCTTCCTTTCTTTCCAGGCTCAACTTCATTCCCAAATCCTCCATCACCTCCCTCTCACAGTGGTATAGGGAGATGGGGAATGGGGAACAAGGCTCATGGTGAGTTCATCACACATTGTTGTGGACTCTTTCCTCCTCAGGGGGAGGACTCGTCACACTCTTCCCTGGCTCCAGTGTGGAGTGCCTCCCATATAAGACAGTCCTCCATGAACTTCTCCAATGTTAGCCCTTCTCATGGGCTGCAGTTTTTCATGAACTGCTCCAGTGTGGGTCCTTCCAGGGGGCTCAGTCCTTCAGGAACAGAGTGCTCCAGCCTGGGTCACCTTTGGGGTCCCAAGTCTTGCCAGCAAATCTGCTCCATTGTGGATTTCTCTCTCCTATGTTCTGCCAGGAGCCTGCTCCATCACAGACTTCCCACAGGGTCACAATCTGTTTCAGACATCCACCTGCTCCAGCATGGGGTGCTTAATGGGCTACAGATGGGTTTCTGCTCCATCATGGACATCCACAGGCTGCAGGGGAAACAGCTGCCTCACCCTGGTCTGCACCAAGGACTGCAGGAGAATCTCTGCTTCCACACCTGGAACACCTCCTGCCTCTCCTTCTTCACTGATCTTGGTGACTGCAGAGCTGTTTCTGGCACATATTCTCACTCTTCTCTCTGCCTAAAGGCTCGTGCAGGGTTTCATCCTTGAATACATTATCTCAGAGGCACTACCACTGTTGCTGATGGGCTCAGCCTTGGCCAGCAGTGGGTCCCTCTTGGAGCTGGCTGGCAATGTCTCTGTCAGACATGGGGAAGCTTCTGGCAGCTTCTCACAGAAGCCATCCCTGTAGCTCCCCGCTGCTGAAATCTTGCCACACAAACCCAACACACTGAGTTCCACAGCCCTCTTCAGAAGTCAGCGTTCATTCTGCTCAGAGAATGAAATTTGATCAGAAGAGCAAGGACACTGCTTGCTAAGCAGACCACTTCAGTCTTTATTTCTTAACCAAAACTGGAAAGGGGAGGAAACAAAGATACACTGTTTTGACTAGCACAATATCCTTTCTGAAATGAAGAAGACTGGGAGATTAAAAGGTTAAAAGTTTTCATGAGCAATTTCGACAGCTTTTAGAATGACAGAAGAAAGTCCTAGCTTGATTCCTAGGGAGTGAAAATGTAAAGGACAAAAAGATGTTTGCATTCCTGGACTTGCTTCTATTTACATAAAAGCCAAAGGTAAAATTCCCCTACCTCAAACCATACAGGCAGATTTTTTACAGGCATCAAAACACTTTAAAAATACATTGCAGCATTGTGAGATAGGTCTCCAAGTACTTAGAAAAGCAGATCCACGAAAGTAGCATCTGAAATCTGATAGAGCCAAGGTTCATACAGTGATAGGAACCACTTCATGAGATGGGCTCAAATGGATGCCACTGGTGCATTATCCTGTCTGCTTTTACCCTCACTTGGAAAAGGTGCATCACTGCATGCACAAATACCTTTACATTCTGTTTTCACTACCTTCAGAGATTCAGAACTTTTCATGCTTAGTTTATGACCTTGGAAACTTCTCACCCTCTCAGACAGGATATTATCAGTAACTGAAAACCAGTTTTTTCTGTTCAGTTCAATCTATTTAATTTTAATAGAACTTACTTCTAATGGTATTTATCAGCTTAATAGAAATGAGACAGAAATCCAGAGCATTCACTTCTGTTTCAATTTTAACTAACTTCATCATGTGTGCCTGTCCTAGAGGGAGCAGAAAGTAGTCCATCCTCCAATCACTGTGACCACTGTGGTATACACATGTTGGGTCATGTAAAAGTGGTTGCAACCAGGAGCTAACCTGCAGTCTATCCCATCAATTTATGGCAGCATCCCCACTCTTCTGTTGTCAAAATGGAATAATCTCCCAATTATAACTTGCAAAATGAGACCATGGGGCTTTTTTACTTTCATTATTTCTCAGATTGTATGTCTGCTCAATCATATATGGAATTGTGAAACCATAAAATAATTTCATTTAGAAGGGACATCTGAGGGTCATCTAATTCAAACCACCTGCTGAAGCAGGGTCAGCTAGAGCAGGCCGTCCAGACAACGGCCAGTTGGGATTTCACTGAGACTACACAACCTGTCTGGGCAAATTGTCCCAGCAATTGACCACCTTCACTTCAAAAAAGTGGGCTCTTGTTCTCAGATGGCATTTCCTGTTGCTTCACTTATGCCCATTACCTCTTGTCCTTTTACTGGGTATTATCAAAAAGACTCTGGTTCCATCTTTACACCATTCTAACAGGTTTTTATACACATTGATAAGATCCCACCTGAGCATCCTCTTCTCCAAGCTAAGGAGTTCCTGGTCTCTCAGCCTTTCCTCATATAGCAGATATGTGTGTCATATGACACTTATCTAACCCACACATTGTCAGCTTGTCTGGGAGATAAGTTGTTATGGGAGGTAAGGTCAAAGGTCTTACTAAAGCTGAGTTTAAAAATATCCACAGCTTTCCCCTAATCAACCAAGCTGGTCATTTCCTTGTAGGAGGCTGACTGGTTGTTTCAGCATAATTTCTCCTTCACAAATCCATGCTGGTTACTCTCAGTCATGAGCTTGTCCTTTGTATGTTTGGAAATGCTTTGAAAGAGGATTTTCTCCAGCACTTTCCCAAGGACTGAGGTGAGGCTGACCAGCCTGCAGTTCCCCAGTTCTTTCTTCTTTCCTTCTTGAAAAGTAGAGAAACATTTGCTGTCTTTCATTCTTCAGGAACCTCTTTCGATCACCATCACCACATAAAAGTATTCGGGAAAAACCTGAACATGACATCACCCAGATGCCTCAGCACCTATGGGTGCTACCCATCAGGCACCATCAACCTACTGATGTTCGTTTTGTTCCAGTGCTCCCCAACCTAGACCTCCAGCACCAGGGGTAAGTTTCTTGTTCCAGACTTTTCATCTAGGGGTCTGGGATTCCTGGAGGCCAGTTTTGCTGGTAATGACCAAGGCCAAGAAGGCATTCAACCTTTTCCATATTTCTCCGAAGCTCTCCTGTCCCACTCAGCAATGGTCCCATTTTCCCCTCTCATCTTTTCATTGCTTTTGTAAAATCCAGTTATCTGTGCCAGGAAGTTGTCATGAATGCACTCAAGAAATCTCCTACAGTGCCTGAACCCTTCTAGCAGATAATTAGGGTTGTTAAAAGTCCTCCACGATGGGACCAAGGCCTGTGAATATGAGACTTCTTCCAATTGTTTGAAGAAGGCCTCATCTACCTATTCCTGGTCAGCAGATCTACTCTGAATACGCACTGTAATGATCCGTCTGCTAATCTTGACCTATACACACATGGTTCTGAAAAATATACCTGATTAAGTTATTTGTTTGACAAAAGTCCCTTTTAATATATTAAAATCTTTTACCTCTGGTGTATCAGTCACTGGCAATTGCTCTATGTACTGGAGATAATCTTCAACTGTTTTCCCTTTTGGAATAACGTAATCTTTGTAGAAACAAAAGTTTTCACTAAACATATGCTCTCCAAACCAGACTCTTGCATAGGTGTTCAGCAGCGCTTTGTCGAAGTCATCGGTGACACGGCCACCATACTGTACTTCTCCCAGCATGTAGCGAACACAGCTCCAGTTCACTCCGTGTTTAATATCCACATCACTCAAATGATTCTGAATGAATTGCACGCTGGCTGTGAAGTCTGCCTGATTAAATTCATAAGGAATATTCCAGCCCAGTGGACCAAACTTTCGCCTTTCCTGTAAAATAGAGTTAAAGATGAAAGACTGATTGATAGTAATTCTGAAGAAAACTTAAATGCAGAAGAATATATGAAATATGCTAAGAATGCAGTAGTCCATCTGGACCTCTATTTCATCACCTTAAAAAAATATATACTTTTAACACACACAAGGCCAAATTCTTCATTAATTATCTAGTAGCTAAATACCTCCCCATACAAATAAATAATAGGAATATTAACATTTTAACAAAGAAAAAAAATCCTCTTTTTTAGGTTCAGCAAATATGTGACTCTAGAACTATAGCTTCTGAATTTCAAAAATTAAGCTACTCTTCGAAAATAGGGTGTCCAAACTCATCAGCCATGATCATTGTCTGTGGTCCTCCTATGGACCAGATATATTCATATCACTGCTGCCTCTGCATGGTGCAAATGTGCAGTTGGAAAAACTGCCTCTTAGTGAATCATTCACAGATTCAGCTGGCAGTATGTAGGTCTTAGGGCAATATCTGGTAATTAAAATTTTTTAATTTTCACTAAGAAGGAAGTGATGGGCCAAAGAAAAGCATACAACAGGCTTCCACTGGACCACAGTGTATCAGTGCATGGATGCCATAGACCTAAATTAGCTAGGCTCCATATATAAACTAAGGATACTGCAAAATCTATCAATAGAATGATGAAAAGTTGTGGTTAATCTATAAAGCATTTCCTTTAACAGAATTTCTGAAAGTCAAGACCCAAAGTCTTCTTTCACTTACATCTCCTCCTAGAGGTTTCAGAGTAGAAAGGACTTATACTAACCCTCTTAGACCTTTTTATCGTGAATGCAGCAGTTTAGGATTACAGTTTTCCAAACCAACTTGTAAATTTCTTTGGTGTACTTTTATGATTTAAAATATTAGTAAAAAACCAGTTAGTTGAAAGACATCACACAGTCATGCCTCAAGAGTTTAACAGAAGGATACTCTAACTGATCAGTGGTTGATTGCCCTTTTTCCCCCTCTGGAATACCATCTCTGCTAGAGGTACAAGACCAACATGAGCAGAATTTTAAGTTCTAAAACAGTTGCAGTAATAGAGGTGTGTTGTTTTCTTATTTTATTTGTGTTAATTTACCAACAGGGGACTTCCCTTTAAATATGTTTTTCATTTAATAACAGGGTTCAATAATAAATATAACTTTATGACAGAAGAGAAGAAATATATTTTTAAACCTGAACAGTTGAGTGAAGAAATGCTACGGCATATAGCAAAGGTTTCCACTGTGGCATTTTGCTCGCTTCTAGCAGATCCTGAGTAACAGCCGAGTATGTTCGTTTTAGGCCAGCTTTTACACCTAGAAAATAAATATGAAAATGGAATACATGAGCAAAAAAATGTAAGGAATCCATAAGTCCAACATCTGCTAAGCATAATTCTTTATTCCGATTTACAGTATCATCTTACTTAAGCCTGGAAGTACTCTCTTAGAATCAATTATCTGTTTAGCTGATCATAGCAGGCAAACTTCAAAAACATTTTGTTTTAGTTAGATAAAACATGAAATTCAGTTCAGGAGTCTGGAAGAAATTAAAATTAAGTGATAGTATCCTAAATGTTACAAATAACAGCTGAAATATAAACATAACTATTCAGCAACTATACGGCAATCAGAACACCTAATATCATAGGAAATATAGCATTGAATATCCAAGAGTTTGTTTTGATATTTACTTATAAAATGAGATTTTAGTTATACTTAAGATAATTTTATTTAGATTTGATTCCTATTAAATCTCAAAATTCTGTATGCAGGTTCTCTAACTGACCTACAGGTACCAAGATGATGAAATGAGAGCCTAAATTCATAGTGGAAATACTAATACTTGCAGAGGTTTCTTTGAGCACCGACATCTCATATCCCAGGCACAGCTTTAGGTAGTTGGTACTGATACAGTCTATGCTTCCATGGAATACATAAGCCTGACTACTCCCAGATGCTTTCAGGAAGCGCTACTCAAGCATCATCTGCCTTTGGCAAACAACCCGAGTATAAGTTACTGACATCAGGTCCCTCTTATGATATCTTCCACCTAACCAGCTTAACACAAGTCAAAGTGGACTAAATGATTTCAAGTGCAGCGAACAGATTGTCCAAGTCATCATACTTCCTATGACACAATAAAAGTCCTTTTGCTTCTTTCTTCTTCACAAAGATCCTGCAAAACAATATTCAAATACATAGCTTTTCCAAATATTATAAAGGTATCATAAGAGAGTTCCAAAATCAAACAAAAGTGCCTTATCACATTGTGCTACCAATGTGGCAGGACAGTACTAGAAAGCAAAAAGTGTTTGTATTTTGTCCTGACTTCAATTGCTACACCAGGCATATTTCTGTCACTAACTTCAAGTTGTAAATTGGCTATAACTTGATTTCTAAAATAGCCTCTTGGAGCTCTCGGTTGTTACCATTAGAATGATAAGGAGGGGGCTGCAGCGCAATAAAAAGATGCTGAGCAATCAACACAAACAGGGGAGAGGAGGAGACAAAGAAATTAGAAATTTTTAACAACAGACCAACTAACTTGAGAAGGGAGAATATATGCTGAAACAGGATGTCTTTCACAAGATCAAATATTTTGTAGAAATCTTACTAATGTTCAAAGGAAGATAAATGCTGAAATAAGAGGTTTAAATGTCTGAAGCTTTAAATATGACCTTGGATAAAAATTCTCAGTTCCTACTGACATCATCAACTGAAATCAGTGGCAATACATGTATATAAATAAAGGGCAAGTTAATGCATTACACAGTTTGTTAACAATGAGGGAGTCAAAAAATAAAGTTGGTGTCAGGCTTGAGGATTCCTTTTGGCTACAGTCCAAAACACAAAGTAACCCTCCCCTATAATACATAGGGAAGTATATAAAGCAGGATTATAAGTTGCTTCCATAAACATATGAAGAGTGCCTGCATGTAGCAGTGTAGCTTGGGTAAGAGAGAGATATTCAACAGCCGAAGGGCAACAGGTTAGACTATGTAGAAAAGCGGGTTGTTTGCATATTACACAAAATAACACCAAATAATTGACACTTGGAAGTGACCCCTGGATGTCACGTTGCACAACAGCTCTTCTTGGAGCAGGATCACCTGCAGCTGGTGGCTCAGCATCACATCCATGTGGGTTTTGAGGGTGGAGTCTACAAACGCACTGAACAAGCTGTTCCAGTATTAGACCACTCTCATAGTGAGTTAAGTTTTTTCTGATGCTGAAGTGGAATTTCATGGATTTCCTTTTGTGTCAATCACCCCTCTTTCTGTCACCTAACACCACTAAGTACTGGTTTTTTTACTCATTTCCATCACATATTTATATGCATAGATGAGATACCCTTCTCTCTTCGAGGCTAAACAATCATCTTGGCCTTTTCTCATACGACACATTTTCCAAACCCTTCAGCATCTTTGTGCTCTCTCTCTGGACTCATTCCATCCATGTTTTTCTTGCACTCCAATTAATACAGAAGCATGAGTCCAAACTGCTAAATCAGATGCAGATCATACCTTGTGCTTTTGCATAAAAACCACTTAGGTTAGGAAAACTGGCTTAGAGGTTGAGAAAGCATCCTAGTTTGAGGAAACATTCTGTAAGTGGGGAAAGATCCTGGATATAGGGAGGTGCATGGAGGCAAATGCCAGGGGATACCCAGCAGGCCACTAGTGTCCAAGACTGGTAGCTGCAAGTAGCTGCACAGTGAAACCAACATTACTTTCTGCTCAACCTTCCTGGACCACCAGCAATGTCTCCAATGGGAAGAGAAGTCAAGATAAATGCATTACAGAAGGTTGGGAACATGATAGAGTGAGTGTGTAAGTTAAGCAAATAGCATAAAAGTCCTAATCTCATCAGTTCTTAAGTAAACCCCAGTATTCAGATCCATTAAGAGTTGTTATTAACTGTCTTGACAAAGGCTAAGGGGTGATTCAGTAGCAGCTCACAAATACTTAAAGGACAAAATAAAAGATGCTAGGATCAGTCTCCAGTCAGCAGTCTCCAGGCAAGAAGCAACAGCAACAAACGTATACGACAGCTTTGGGTGAGGTTAGGCGTTCAGAGAGTCCTCCCTTTTCCTCACTCAACAGAGCACAGGATTGATCCCACTCTGCATCCTTGGGTGGCATCAACTGGGCAGAAAGAGAAGACTGATGGGGTGTACTAAACTTAAGGAAGGACCACTGTCCTGGAATTCTCCACAGATTCTACACAAGCAACAAAATAATTATCAATTTCTGTTACAAATCCAAGAAATATCCATTTTCTTCCCAAAAGAGCCTTGCTTTACACATTGCAAGACTGATATACACAGTGCTGTACTTAGCTGAAACACTGCACAAAGTATAGTGATACCTTATTGGTTGGGGGGTGAAAAACAAGCCCCCAAACTCCAAAAAAGCATGGTTTCCTACCTTGAGGAGGTTCATTGGTAAATTTTATAGAGGACTGTAAAAGATTAATAGGAAACTCTGGATGAGCCTCTGTAGTGATCCAGGTTCTGAAATCTTCACTCATAGATTCTATTGTTGTGATGGTGTCCATTAATTCACCAAGAAATTCCAAGCCAAGGTGGCAATTTTGTAAAAGGAGCCATCCTCCATCTTGCATGCACTGATTTAACAGGTGTCTTGCATGGACTTCCTGGCCCTGACCCATTGAAATGGTACGACATGGGATGTTCTGAAATGAAAAAAGAAAGTTTCTTTTATGTGTAGTTCCTTAGAATGATTATACACATGATGTATTGCTTCTGTAGGTCCATGTACTAACATTGTGCCACAAAGAAAACCATTATTATCAATGGAGACTGATTCTATTAAAACAGAGTTTAAAAAAAAAGTAAAAAAAAAAAGTAAAACGCTTTAAGTTCCTTTTACCTTCTACCTGTTGGAAGAAATTTTCATCTACTGGATTTTTTTTGCTGATCTAACAAAATCAGTGGGATAAGACAATCGAAACATTTTTCCTTCCTTTTCCCCACTTTTCCAAATAAAGCAAGACATAAACACAGCAAAATAGCTACCTGACCATTCTTTTTACCAGGATATGGACTATCTTGAGAAGGGCAGATGCCAAGGCTTCAGATAATAATTAATGCACAGAATAAACCCAGCAATTCTGGTGTCTTCTTACTGACTGAACATATTTTTTTCATCTAAAAGAGAACTGTTGATGAAGCAGGTAGGACAGGAAAGATTGGTTCACATTTAATAATTTCTCAGGAAACATTCTATATTTTTAAATGGCAGCTGTGGAGTCTTATTCAGAGGATCCTAGTTATTGGCTCTAGCAGATTTAGAGCAGATCTAGATTTAGAGAAGACAAAGCTTATACATACAAATACAAGAATTCTGGAATTTTATGGAGTCTTTTCTCCAGAAGCTATGGGAGAATAAAACCAATTGTTCAGCAAACCAGAAGATGATACAAGTTATCACAAGGGGAACTGAAAAAGACAAGGTGGTGATCAGGACCACACAAGTCTGTCAGTAAAGTGCAGGCAGATCCTCTCTTGCTTATTGTTCGTACTACTCTTGTTCTTATTAAGTAAGCAGCCCCCTGGCTTAGTTTGGCTGCCTGACTCCTACCAGGGAAAACCAGAATTATGAAACCCAGGGGAGCATATTATTCTGTATACATGTTGAGGGCAAAAGAATTGATGAGAAGGCTTTGTTTCGTGGGCAGTTTCATGGTCAAGACCTACAGCTGAGTATCCCTCATGCTGTGAGTGATAAGATGCGTAAAGACTTGGGAATCGGGACCTGTCTTCAGCTGGCTGAGAGCTACAGAGGTTAATCTTGAGCTTTACTGCTACTGAGACTCACTGTGAAACAAAAGAGAAGGAAGACATCCACTCCTAAACAGTGTGGATGAGGCTACCCTACTTTTGGAGGAGAAGATTAGGCATATGTCCCAAGCTGTGCTGGGTCATTTGGCCTTAGGGTCAGAGAACAGGCCCTGACCTGATTTTACATAAAAGCATAAATACAGCTGCTGTATTTGATTCTTCACATCCTGGCAAGATTAAATGAGAAGAGAATGCCAAAGATAAGAAAGCAGTTAAGTCCTATTGTCAGGTCAGTAAAACTTGAAATTGTAGCTAAAAGAAGCAAAGCTAAACAGCCTGTGAAGTTGACTTCATGACAAAGGAGCAAAAAACTTTATCTTTTCTAAGATGCATCTGAGCACAGCTAGCACTTTTGTAAGTCAAAGACTGTGAGTACTCCTGTATAAGAGTCCATAAATATTCAGCTGAAAAATTATTTCCTAACAAAGCATCTACTCATAATTTGCTCTTCTCAGCAAGGTTACCTCCCAAATGTACAATCATTAAAGGTTACAGAAACATCAAGAGAAGGAAAAAAATATTTTTCACTATGGATTGTCCTCATTTTACTCCTTCTGAAAGAACTCTATCGAAATGTCAGCACACAGAACGTTTCTTTCAATAGTGAGTCATGCTAATATATTTGTGTCATCTTAATACACTGCTATCCAGATGAAAATACTAGCATTTTAGTCACTACAGTGGCCCTGACAGATCTGTTGAAGGTTCTGTGCATCACTCCTGAAAAGAAGAAACTCTCTACAATAATAATAAAAAACCCCTCGTTTTAATGGAATCAAAGTTCTAGGCATAATAAATGTCATTTTATTACAGAAAGTTAAATTTTCCCTCCATCTTCAAGTGAAAGTAAAGGGGGCAGGAATGCAACCAGTTTTATGATAGAGCTTGTTTAGTTTATAAAAAAGGTTATGTAGCTCAGTAGTCACAGATACTGTTTCCATTTTTTGGGGAGAAGGCCATCTAAATAACTAAATTTCAGAGTGAAAAATAAATTCTGGACACAAATTTGAACACTTTCAACTGCAGACAATTGATTTATATTGTTAATATTACACTTAGAGGTACCATCAGTACTGAAAATCAATTTTAAGACTACAAATCATGCCCGTAATAGGGAAGTCCTTGAAAAGTAGGCCCAGCGTGTATTTTGGAAGTTTTTTATCATTAAGAATCAAAAAATCAAACATCAACAGCCCCATAGTGAATAGGATACTTTGGAGGAACAGAATCGCATATATACCAAGAGCAGATCTTTCGTACAGCTAACCTTTGTTAAAGATTTAGTCTGGAGAAAAGTAGAGAAAACCCAAAGAAAGGCAGGCACTAAGTACACTTTGTTGACAAACTAGCAAAGTAAACCCAAAGCCCTCCTGCAAATGTTTCTGAAAACTGTAAATTATTTCTAGATATATTTTTCAAAAGCTAGAGAACTACTGAAGTGCTCCTCAAGTTGCAGAATCTTAACACACATTTTTATTTAAAAAAAATATCTGTGTCTGTAGTTTGATTTGCAGAATTTGGATGGCTTTTGTAAACTTGAAAGGTTTCTATATGCTGTGGGGTTAGATCTTTAACTTTAGCGTTCTTGCCTCAACTCTTGAAGTAAACATTGTGGTTGACTTCACATTCACAGCTGACATTATAGTTGTGCTTTGTTATGTGCTTTGCTAAAGGCAATCCCTTTAGCTCTTTTGCAATCTCTTTTTCTATTTATTCTATACACATTTCCTTAAAGCGTGAAAACATATTGAGACTGTCCACTGCAATATACTTTTGGACTGACAGCAAAAACCTCCTTAATTTAACACTCGCAATCACAGAGCATCTTCTACCTAGCAGCACTTCCCCAGGCAGGCTAAGGTCTCGCTTAAGCTTTGACAGAACAGGAAAGCATTCCACTCCACTCCTTGCAAGAGTGGCTGGAAGTGACTGGCTGACTTCAAGTAACTGTGTTAGGAGATTGGTGTCCCCTGTTCCCTTACAGGGTCACAATAGAAATACTCAACTTCTCGATGCAAGTCAGAGTTAAGTTCCAGTTGCATACTCTGAATTGCTTTCAACTGAGTCAGTTTTCTCTTTATTGATTACAGAAACTAACTCCTACTAGAATACCCATCTAGGAGTCCATTTCACAGGATGCATATGATGAATAGGTGAATGAAAACATCATCACAAAGGTGACACTCCATTTGTATTCATACTGTATGCCATGAGAACAAGAATCTCCCCATGGTCATCTAATGTGTTACTTGAAAGCAAAAAACAGCTAAAAAAAATTTGCCCATTTCTAGTCTATAAATATTCTTGTAGTTAATTTCAAATATTCTATAAAGTCAAAATGGTTTTGAAAATAGAATTTTTTGTAACGCATTTTTAAAATGCATTGCTTCCAATAAGCCTAAAAATTCTGCTCACCCAACTGCTGTTTTTCTCCCTCCTTATATTTGTCTATTTGCAGCTGTCTGCCTGCTCAGTTTTGGGGGATGAGATTAACAACTTCAGACTAAAGATTCCTAAATCTAAACACTTAAATGAGAGTTAGAACATAATTTAAGCTGTCTCCAACACAGACAGACAAATAAGAGTCCTGATTTTCAGAGAGAACAAGCATCTACAAATTCTAATGAATAAGCTAAAGAGATTTATGGGCGTTCCCCACTTTTGCAAGTATGTCTTACTTAGTGTATACCAAAATCCTGCACCATTAAATGAAAATGTATTCTAACAAGGAGGAAAATTTATGGAAATCTACTGTAAATAACTTCTTCTTGGGAAAATTTTACATGCATCTACATTGTGAACCACAAAACAAAGCAGAGTGCCTTTAAGTGATGATGTGCTGTAAGAAATGTTAACTATCTCCATCAAGTGAACAGATTGAATGGTAGGGTCTTCAAATAATTTCTCTTGTCACCATATTTATGATTTTTTTTTCCTGTATCTTCCTGTGACTGTTCTTGCTCTCAGCTCCTACAGCGAATGCAACACAATGTAAACCACAAATACTGTTTTGTTTTCACAGTTCAGTACTTTTCCTAAGTAATGGACTATCATAATCTGCTGGATAAAGATGGTGGATTCACTGGAATCAAACAACTGCAAAAAGCAAGACTGCAACATTTCCATTTTTCTAGTAATCACATTTTGGCTACTGGTCAAAAATTAACTTTCTTATAACACTAGTATGAATACAAATATCATTATTTCAACTTCTATAAAATGTGGAAATATAATTTCTATTGCAAAGGACAGTTAAAATTGTCTTTATCAGCTTCAGACAACTCATTTTGGAGGATACCTTTGATTTTGCAAGACATTCTATACTTTCAGTTGGGTCAGATCCCACTGATAAAAGGCAAGTCAAAGGTGTTCGACAGTCACTTTCTGTCCACATTGCTTCCATTTCAAGAATAAATCCTTCTGCATATTTCCCTCCAAGAGATTCTGCAATGTAGTGTCGAGCCTGAAAAAGAAAAAGAGTAGGTATCAGAAATATATATACCTTTTTTGTTTGTTTTTAATTCAGCATTAATCACTGATGTGGAATTTACAAATACCTACATTGGTATGCCATTCATTCATTATACCTACCTACAAATCTAAGCTTTCATTTACAACTTTGGTTTAACAAAAGTTACAGTCCACAGGAGGCAAACACTGAAATTCTCAGATAGCAAACTTCAAACAAAGAAAAGAAAGAATTCTGCTCACACAACAGCCATTCTGTGAATACTGTTGCTACAGGATGCTAAATGCTTTTTTTTCTAAACAACAACAAAAAAAATTCATGCAGAATAGACCCACTGTCAGCTCTGAGGACATCCTAGATATTGCCCCTAAATTACTGACTGCTAAAAGTTGGTGGGTAGCCAAACAAAAGAGTTTCTCTATACCAGTTCCATTCCTAGCTCCTTTAAGCATGTATTGCTGACACTGTCTCTACAGCAGAGTGGATTAGACAGATCTCTCATCTGACCCAGTTACAATCTTCCATATGTTTGTTGGAACTTCAAACACATTCTCCTGTCCAGTGGTTATCCAATTCAAGTTTTTTACACTGAATATCTCCTTCTACAAAACATAAACACAGTTCAGACTTTATCCTTAAAGGTCAAAACTTCCCTATGCCTCTATTTTCTTCTTTTCTAAGACATTTTCTGAAAGAACTTCTAAAGCTACCCTGGTGTATAAAATTCTTTTTTGACTGACATGATTTCCAAGCTATGCAATGACTAGCACAGATTCTGAGGCATGTATGACGGAGAGAAACACCCAGGGACAAGGTGGACTGAGGAAGACATCAATTGCAGAAAAAAAAAATAACCTAGTCATCCACTATTAAGTGTAACTTCTGTCCTAGCAAAGGCAGGTAAAATCTATATTACTTGGAAAAACATGGTAGGGAAAGAAGAGATAAAGCAGATAGTAATAAAAACATTCCCTCTTTCCTAAAAAAAAAAAAAAAAAAAAAAAAAAAAAAAAAAAAAAAAAAAAAA
>NW_020955389.1:2233486-2289020 GCF_003031625.1 Empidonax traillii | reverse complement strand
TAAGCAGTATAGCTTTATTATTTTGCTCTGTTTAAATTGTGGCAGATGGAGATCCCACACTTCTCTGCTGCCTACCAGCTGCAGAATAGAAAAGCAAAACGGACGGAGGGAGTCTTGTTGAAAAAGAGGTCCATGAAAAAATGATGTCCCTTAAATACAACACAGATGCTATCACAGCATGCAACATGTAAAGTTGAGATATGCAGGAAATGAAAAGTATTACTTTACAGTATAAAGGCAAAGAAAAAAAAAACAGACAAAAAAAAGTGAAAAGAGGATACTCATAGGCTCATATATCTCTTTTACATCCACACAGAGAAAAAACCTCCAAACATCACAGAACTGTGGAGAAACTGCTAATCTACTGCAGTGTCTTTTATGATATTTGCCATGAGACAGTCTTAATTATTACTTCCTCTGTATGGAGGAGAAGTAAACAGTTTATCTGCTATTTTAGTGCACCTGTCATAAAAGTGAATTGTTCTCTTTCCACTTCTTCTGTGAAAAAAACGGGGATGTATCTTTAAATTCGCCAGATGAATGCAACTGCTTTGCAGGTTTCATGACTTGACTTTAGAAGAGCCACACAAAAAGAATGGTATTCTTACAGCTCCAACGCAATTTATTTCATGTTCTGCTTTCCAATTCATTGCAATTAAGTAAATTCGTATTTTTGCACATATTTATTGATTTTTCAAAATAGCTCACTCTGCAACAAATACTATGATAACAAAGCACAGTATGGAACCAGCATAAATTTGGAACTAGTAAACGAAAGTTTGGAACTAGCAGTTCTATGGGAGATGCCACATGGCATTACTATTGTACAAAAGCATGTCTTACTTGGGCAACAGCATGATCCGGGCACCAGCTACGGACAAGGAGCAGCTTACGGAATTGATCCAGTAAGTTGTCATAGCCATCAGGAATAACAGCTTTTTCAGGTGCTTCTTCATCAAACCAAGCTTTCCAAGACTTCTCATTCTTAATGATTTGCACCAGAAGTTGATTGAAAGGGTACAAGTTAGATAACTGCACAAGATTGAGCCACGTCATATCAAGGATCCACTGTTTTGGTTTTGGTTCCACAGAATTCATATCCAAGCTAGCACCTCCTGCAAAGTGAAACGTATTATAGAGGAAAACTAACATTGTTAAACAGAAAAAATGAAAAGTAACAAAAAATCCTTATTTATATAATTTAGGGAGTACAAATTTAAGTAAATCAGGACATGGAGGCCTAGAATTTGCATGGAAGAATCATTTAACAAAGACCCTTTGGAGAAATGGTCTCAGTTCCTCCCGAAGCTGATATCCCAGTAACTTTTGTGCTGCTTCTTCTCCATCTGTAGAGTTGGAATAAAACTTGAGTACCTAAAATGATACTCAAACCCAAGTCTTCAGACCAGGTGTAGAAAGGACCTATGATTAGTAGAGTCTCCCTTCCCTGAGACTAAAGAACAAGAAAGCATGTGGTGCATTCATTTCCAGGACTGTGCAACTTCAATAGCCTTTCAGCTCAACCACCACTCAGCATCATGCCCATTTTCACCTCCAACACAGTTGAGCCACAGTTGAACAGTAAATCAGTGTTTGCCAAATGAACTGAGATATTCAGATGGAAAGTACCTGACTGTACTTATCTTTGTACCAGACTGCACTTATCATATCTTGGAGACCGTGGGGTTGACCCCCATCACAATTTTGTAAACCTTACTATAATTTTTCATTGTCATTGTGTCTGAGTACTGACATACAGTGGTGGCACAATGCAATACAATACAGCAGTGTTTTACAGCATGTAACAGTCTTCCCCTTTTTTATACTGATACTTAACCATGGTACAGAGTCCTCATGCATTCACAAGCCTGTCATCAGCCATAAAGAGAGTGTTTGCCTATTGCCTACAATTTCAGACACAGGTATGTAACAACTTGGAAAAGAAGCAGAGGAAAAAGAGACTACAGATTCTCTCACAAAGTAATGGATTTTTTTCCCTGTTTTGCAGTGTAAAGCAGTTACAATAATCCTCATCTACGCATTATTTTTATAACAAATTATCTATATTGCTCTTGTTTTGGAAAATTTGTCTCTCAATTCCTTCTTAGGCTATATATGCTTTCATTCACCGGTTAAAAAACAGTAGATCTATGAGACATAACACATTGTTAGTGTGAGCACTACCATTAGCAGGCACGTGTAAACAAGAGCATTTTTAGAGAAATTACCTTTTATCAATGTCTCAAACTCAGCGTGTGAAATTTTCTCAGCGTGCAAGTCAATCGTCAGTGCCAGAAGCAATGTAAACAGGAATCTGTGATTTTCATACAGCCCTCGAACTGTGTACTTGAAGACTTCATAGGTGAGATGCTCAATTATATATACTACCCTTTTTGCTGTGATTTGAGATTTCCGAGATCTTTCCACTGATAGGTCAAAAATGCCAAGGAACTGCCGTAAGGATGTTTGGTACATGATATTAACCAAGCTCATTTCCACAATTAGGGAATAAAGGATGCTGCCACGACCTGCAACAGGACGATACTCTTCACGTGCAGTATTGATTTTCACCTCTGTCTGCGTTGCTATGCTTAATTTTTCACTGACCTTAAAATTAATGAAAAAGACCATGAAGATTAAGTTGTGCCACTTCTAGTTTATACTGCACAGGCAAAAAGAAGAAGTCTTGATTAAAACCACAGTAGTATTTTCAGTCGAGCTTTGCTTCCCTATGTCAATGTTTCAACAAAGACATTGTGTCTTCTTTTGTTACAACACCTAGGACAGTGGGAATTGATTTGAACTTACACCTGCAAAATAAGCCTGGAATATAAAACACTATCCAAGGAACAGTTTAATTTTGCAATATTTTATATAGAAAAAATACAGTGTTTCCACTGCTTATTTGTTAAGAAGTCAGATGTTATATAGTGTTTCTGAATGAAAACAAACAAACAAACAAACAAAAACAACACAAAAACCCCCTAACAAACAAGAATAAAAATCTGTCTACATATAATATTTAAATTACAATTGCAGTGCATTATAAATTCACCTCTTCTGCTGTTGTTTTAGTGATCTTTAGGACTTCTATCAGAGACTCATCTTCAACCAATGAGCCTTCCATACTGGTTAGACGGCAGAGTAGATTATCTTCAAGCTCCTGCATTTTCCTCTTGTTAGATGTCACTTGTTCCATCAGTTTGATTCTTTCTGCCTCCAGTTCCTGTATTCAGAAATTTTTCTTAGAATATTTAAGATTAATTCAGAGAGAGATTCCCTATAGAGAAAAAGTGATTTCATGCATGTCAGATTGGAGTTTTTGTTGCTTTTTCTGCGAAATACAGAAATATTACTAAATGTTTCTGTAGTAAAGCAATTTATATGTATACTGAATATATATGTACACCAAATTAATTTATATGTACACTGTATTTATTTGATTAATGCAGCATACTGGGGAATGAAAACATCAGAATTACCAAGAAAAGCTTCCTCACAGTAAGGTGCAGAAACCACTAAAGCCAGTTTCCAATGGAAAGTGACAAAAGCCACATTACATTAAGTACTTGAAATAGGATCAGACCAAGGACATGCATTGTATGGATGGATTCTACAGCGTGAGCCAAGATGACTGGATGACCTTTTCCATTTCTAATTTCTATGATTCTGTGATTTTGAAAGACACCATCCTCTACTGCTTATAAAATAGGAAATGTTTCAAATATTATTCATGTCATATAGAATTTTATGCCATTTCTACAAGACAGACAATGACAAGGGAACAATGACATACAAGTCAATACAATGACAAGTGAAATGAGGCATCTATACTGCACAGTACAACACAGCTCAGGCATACTCTTGCTGGCTACCTTTATTTAATCAATCAAGCCAATCTTCTTGTAAGAAATGGATAGTTAATAGTCTACCTACACCAATAGCTTATATTTATTCTCATTCTTGTCAACATGCCAAGTTAGAGGGAAAAGGAGATGTACAGAGTTATACAGTAGGGGAGGGGTTCTCCCATATTTCAAAGAAGTGACAAATTTCTTTACTTTCACAAATGTCTGATTTGGAAACCTGTTTGAAATATAGTCTAGCACTACAGAATGTAGCTTCTATGAAAGCTACAAGTAACTGCATCCCAGAAAGAGGAGAATGACTTAAACATCAGTCATTCAGCTTCAGATTTTGTGCATTTACTCCTTTTTCTATGCCACTAATACAAAATAAAAGATTCAAACTACACAAAAGGAATAGTTCTACATAACTCTCAAACATGCATTTCAGTAGATGCCTAAATTCCATGTAAGGACATGAATTGTTTAAGAATACACACTCTACCCATTCGATTTGTAAGCCTGTAAAAGGTATCTTTTGGAATTAGCAAATATACCAGATGCAAGTCTTGTTTGCTAGACAAGTTCATAACCACATTTGAAACATAAAAAGTACCTCTTCTGAACACAAATAGTGGCAGCAACTTCATTATCAAAGTACTAAAAGATGGTGATAACAATTTTTTTTTGATATAGTCACAGGAGTAACCTATAAAGCTGAGAAAAATAATCTTTTTTTGGATCATATTTCATTGATTGCTACTGATCTTTAAGAATGTCTCTTGCTTCCTTTAATCTATTACTTTGGCTCTATCATAAAGTTGCCTCTTTGTAATATAAAACCTGTTCTTCTGAATCTTTCTTCATGTTCTGTTTTTTCTTTGAACTAAATTTATCAGAATCCCATTGGCTCTGGCTGTCTACACCGTGACGTTCATCTCTTATTGAGACAGAAGAGACAGAACAACCGTGATGTCTTTGTATGTGCTAAAGGGAAGAAGTTTAATAAATGTTGATCAGCTGCAACCACGACCCCGTGCAGCAAGTAGTACTGACACTAATCTGGTTACCCCTTGCAGCGCTCTTTAGCTGATGTAAAGCACTGGATGAATATTTCTCACTGACTATATTTTTGACCCAAAATGCACTCTAGATGTGGTTACATACATTCAATATGAATTCTCTAGCAGTTCTGTCCAGGAAAAAAACAAAAACCACAGAGCAACGATACCTCTGTGAAGGGAGAGGAGTTTTATATGTAGGTCATGAGAAAATTATTTAACTTCTATCTTGATTAGATCTCTCCCTCCCATCAGAGGTAAGTAGTTGCTGTCCAATTTTGCTTACGTAAATGTACATCTACTGAAGTAAAGACTAAAATTTTTGCATCCATAGCATTTGTCCCACCCTGCTAATGCACAGCTTTTTCCCCAGTACCTGCTGTTATAGTTTTTCCATTTTTCATGGAACAATTCACAGGAAGTTTGTGCATAGCAATGACTTTACAGCCTCTGGTTGTGACTGTCAGACTAAAGGATGAGCATTTAAATTTCAGTCCTTCAGCAAATGCTCATTTGAGCTAAGTGGAAGGGTGTTGGCTGGAGAAAATGACAGCACCACTAAAGCACACTGTTTAGAACATGCTTTGGGAAGTCAAAGAAGGTAGAATGAATTCCCTTAAGTAGGGAACTGCTCTCGCATGAGCAAGCCCACCAGAGCTACTTACTGAAAGCAGCAGCTCTGCTAATCCAAACCTTAGCTTTTTTTCTCTCACCTGAGAGAGGATTTTCTTCCTTATATTTACTCCCACATAATCAATGCAAATTTCAGTAAGAGCATAGTCAAGCCAGTGTTCAGGGCTCCTTAAGAATCTTTTATCTCCTTGCACATTAGAGCCTGGCTGGCAAAAATAGTTCAAGTTCATAAGCATTTTTTCATGTAATTCAAATGAAGTTTAAAAAGGAATTCAGAAATAAAAAATATTTCTGACTGAACAAGAAGCCGTTGCTATATATGAAGGAATAAAGATATTTTATGTATGCCATGTACTCGCTTGTGATGTATTTTTAATGAATAACTTTCTTTCTTCTCTTTCCAAGGCCAGAGCTTAAAATAAATGTTTAAGTTCCTCCATTCAATTAAAAAACAGTTCCACATTGTCTTTCAGCAAATGCACATCCCTTAAACCTTCATTCAGAATTTTGTTCTTGCATTTGATTTCAACCATGGTGTTGAATATATATGCACTCATAGTGCAGATACTGAACAAGCCTACAAAAACCGCAAGCTACTAGGTACCTGTTTTTCTGTGAGGATGACACGGCCAAGGAGCTGATCTTCCAGCCCTTTCACAGTAACAGTAAAGTCAATCACAGTTGTTCTTGCACTAATTTCTGGAGTATAGACAGGATTAGCCAATTTTGTTGTCATATAGAGGGTAAACCCACTCATCAGATCTACCTCCTTGTCACCTACTTTCACCTGAAAACAGAACATATTACTCAATTTTCAAAAGCTGAGTTCAGAAAAAACATTTATTTTATCCAATGAAAAATTTATGAACCCTTTATTTACATTTTAATTTACATTTTTAAACTTTCTGCTTAATGGGTAAAAAAACCCTTCAAACAACCCCATGAGTTCACTGCTCATTTTCTAAGTGCTGTAAAGGTCTGAATTTCATTGGTATTCAGACTACCTCATACCCAGCATCTGTCCTATTGGGTTTTAATTTCATGTTTACAATTCATCTTACTTTGAGCGCTGAACCAGATTTTATGAAATTTTTTTCCAAGATGTTATCTAGAGCAGGATCAAGTTCCTCTCCAACATCTTCAATTAACAAAGGTCGGCCAAGGGACAAGCAGTCTTCTATGTGACTTCTGAAGAGCTTGTGGTTCATAGCTGTAACCTGGGAAGATTGATTCACAATACAGCATGCACATAGAAAACAGCATAAAATCTACCGAACTTAAAAAAATTGTACTCATCCTGCAATATCTACACAAATGATTATATTTTAGGGACCAACAATTGCCTCTGCTGAAATGAAGTTTTGCTTTAAATTTAACAGAATAGGAGATCGTATTTCTTTATTGTTATCTACTTATTTATTTATCTGCATACCTATCTAATCACTGTAATATCTTAATACCTTTTAAATATTAATGGATTTATGTTTAGAACACTAATGTGAAGTAGGGAAATATTTATGGAGTTTAGACAGAGAATCAGTGTTGCATAGGAGGTCTGATATGACATCAGATGTTGAATTTCCAATTCAGTTCTACCAATCTTAAAATTGCTAAAAAATACATAGACTCCTTTTCATTTATTTAAATTTAATATATTTAACATAAGTCTTAGAGATGATAATTTAATAGCCTTTCCAGGCATCTATTAAGCCATGGGTTTGGGTTTTTTACTAGAAAAAAAAAATTGGGGCAGACATATTTTTAAAATTAATCCATGTCTTGCAGGCAATACTTTTTAAAAAGGAAGCATATTTAAAACATCTATAGGAAGACTCTTAAATCAGTATATTATTTAAAAACTAATACTATGTTCCACCACTCTGCATTTTTTGCTTTGTTATATATAATGTAGCAAAGCTATAATGTGCCCATACAGGTATCTGCCAAAACAGCTTGTTGCCTACATTTTTACTCCAAAGTAAACTGAGGGATAAAGCTAGTGTATGGGTGACCAACAACATAACCCTAACAAGACCATAGCAAATTACAACATCCCAGATGTAAAGCCATAATCTAAACACTTGGGTATTTATAGTCTTGACATAACCCTGTTCCTCCTGGACTTTACGGGGGAGAAGCTGGATTCTTATAACACAGCTGACACCTGAGTCAGGATGTCTAAAACCCCAGAACTGACTGCATTTCCCTGAGTAAAACCCTCCCCTGCATTTAGAGGCCACATCTGTGTGTATTCAAAGCCCTGTAAATTTTTAGAGTCCTCAACAGCTCAGTAGTTAAGCCCTGTCAGGATTCACAAATTTCATATGCTGGATATTCACACATACTGAACACAGGGCAAGCCTGGTAGACATTCTTCTCTGTTTCATCTGTCAAATGTCACCTGTAGTGTGTGAAAAGTGGGATGAGAGGAAGTTGTATTTTAATCTACATCTCCTAGTCCCCGCTTTGGTGAGTATGTGATATAAGATCCTTATGCAATTACTGGACCAGAGAACGGAATGGAACCTGTGTGCTCACAGTCCCTTTCTGCAGGATGCACATGGCAAGTATATCATGGTATTTGTGTGATAATCTACAGTTGTAGGACAGACCTAATGCATTATTATCAACTCACTCTTCAGTATCACACTTGATCTGGCCTGAAAATATATTATATTTTTATCACATGCATTTAATCAAGATGGAGTCTAAATTTGCACTTTGCATTTGATATGCCTCAAAGACCACTAGATTTCCATCTTAATTCAGTCTACCAATTTTTTTTCCAATTCTTCCCTTTTTCTTTTCCCTATTTTCTTCTTAAAATGCTTACCCTAAAATGTTATCACCAAGCAGCACTAACTCCCTGATTCCGTCTGATCCATATTTTGCAAGTCTTTTACTTCTCTCTTTGTTTCTCTTTGACTATTGCAAGCAATTAAAAGATTCATCGTAAAAATACATACAGCATAACATAACTTTCCAAGCCATTTCACCCTGATATTGATTAAAGATTCTGTGTCACTGTTGTTTTAATTTCTGCCTAACTGTATACCATAAACATGCATCATATAATGTGAAATGACATACACATAAAAAAACCTGTAAATGAACTCTTTACCTGAAGTCCATTATTCCTTTCCTTATTTTTAATCCAGATCTTTCCTTGACCTTGTGGATCGATCAACAAAGGATATCTAGATGCTTTTGTAACAATAATGCCATTCTGAATTGAAAGGTCATCGCTTGGAAGACCCTGGAGGTTCCATTCATCCACAGTAGCATTGTCAACAAGCATACCAGTAAGGTTCAAGTTCTAATAGTAAACATGTAATTACAAAATTAGTACCAAGTAGAGGAGTTATACATTATAAAATGTCTAATGGATGCTTTTTCTTATTCTGATCACAATGAGTGCACTTGGTAGTTACTGCTTACAGTTTCTTTTCTTTAAAGCTCAGTGGCTAAATCATTGCAGTTGAGCAATAACGAAAGTGAATTCTGTTGAGGCTTTGATGTGCATCAAAGAGTTTCAGAGAAACTCTGAAGCCAGTCCAATAACTAATGACAAACTGAGTTTGGTATTAGCAAACTGTTTTCCTGCTAGCTCATGAGGAAGCATCATCTCGCTCACAAGAGCTTTCACCTGCTGGAAAGTGCCTTCCAAGTATGTATATGAATACAGGATGGCTTGTGGGAGACTCATAGAAGAAAGAGGAGATGTGCTAAGGATCAATAACCATGAACTATCATGGAAGGTTATTGTTGCTGAGTTAAAACCCTTCAAAGTTTACATACTCTCCTGAAGTTTGATTTGTGCATGTCAACTAGCCTGTTTTATTTTATTCACTATGAAAAGTGACTGGCCTCTCAAAAATGAGCATGTGAAGAAAACAGGGCTTAAAATAACAAACCAAGCTCTCCTATTTAGAAAAGTACTAAGTTGCTAAGGATTGAGAGTTTAAAAAGAATAAAATTGAAGGAGCATAAAATTGACGGGGTTTTTTATTTGCCCCTTACATTTTTCATTCAAGGATTCCTATTTGTAAGCTTTCTCTTCAAACATACATGTTTAAAAGAAAGACATGAAAGAAAGAAAAAGCCTACAAGTCCTGCAAAAATCACATAATTCAGCATCTGAAGCCTAAAGCAAAACTTCAAATACTGTGAAACTTGTGATACAATCATGGGATTTACTGATACCAGTGGCTGCAAGACTCCAAAGCCTTTTTACCCCTTTGATTTTTTTACTTCTATAATTAGTGAAGACTCTGAATGAAGCAACACGATCCATTCTCTGTAGACGGAGAAACTTTAGGAATCCAATTTCCATTTGTGCAAAGGACAGTAAAGCATTTAATAGCCAAATTTTTCAGCAATTGGAATCTAAAACCATATTTAGCTCCTTTGGCAGATGAGTAGGATCTAAAGAGCACTGAGTTTTTTCTTATCGCAGCAAGAAGTATCAGTCACCCTGCAACTCTGAAACTTAGCTAATTTAAATGCCTAACTATACAGATAGATAACTAATTTTAAATAGGTCTTTTAAAATTGTTATCCTGAAATCGCTCATATGGTCAGTTAGTCTGTGACAAAGTGAGGCAGATGTCAAGCCTTTTGCCTGAACTGCAAAGCTGCTGTCTTTCCTGTGGTGTGAAGCATCAAGAAAGGCCCATATGCTGCCTTTTATGAGTAGTTAATTCACTTGAAAAAATTAAAACTCTCTTCCACCCACTATCACTGAAATCATAATTCTGTCTTTAATGGGAACTACCTAAACAGAACGGTAATTATGTTTTGAAACTTGTTAATTATGGCATTCTCCATGTAACCCAGACATATGGGCAGGGGGGAGGAGCAACACAGAAACAATCAGAAAGTATTCCTCAAATTTTCAAGGATGCAGCTGAGTAGTACCATAGTCAGAACACCTTCATAGAGACAGAATTTTAGTTCTTTCTTTCTAAGGACAGTCTTGCTTTCTAAGGACACTATACATCCAGTTTCTTATCCTTAAATGCTAAGAATCTTGATAGATATTCCCCAAGGTAAGCAGCTTTTAAGAACATTTTGTACGCTGAATTTGAGAAAGAGCCTCCCTGGGGTGAATGTATGTAGGATAACTCCCATACGGCACTGGTAAAGAATCTTGCCTGAAACTGCACTGTTCCTGGTACTTTATTAATAAATCCATCTTGGCCTTACATATTTTTAATAATCAGGAGCTTTCAAAGAGCTCTGCTGTGCAAGCCAAAATAATTCATCTTTGTAATTCATAGCATAAAATGGGTCGGAGTGTGAGCTTCACTCTGTCAGGTCAAGGTTAGTCAGCATTACAACAAGCATTATGCACCACCTAACCTAAAAAATAATAAAAAGGAGATTCACAAGTAACTTCTACGAGGTGAATAAACCTCTCACAGCAAAGAGGTTTCCTTAATAGAGGTTTTAAGTGCCAAATCTCACAAAACTTGAAAAGAAGAGGCATCAGTGATCTACTTTTAACTGCTTCACAACGATGCAGCCACAGCTGTGTACTCACTAGCTCACAGCACTTTTCAGCAGCACCTGCTCTGTCAAAAGCTTTGACAGCTGAGAACAGGAGCCATTTGAGCTAAAGGCCTCAACTCCTGTACTGAGAGTATAGGTCTGTCTCAAGAGAGAGTCCCTGAACTATTTCTCCAGTGTTTACTGCTGAAGAAAACGCACACAAGTATTTACAAAATCAAGTGGAAGGCAATATAAATTACTCAAAAGACAGTTTTGATTATTATGGCTCTTTGATTATTATTCTGTATTCAGCATGAGTATATCTTCCAGGTGCAGGGAAGAACATCAGACAGATCTCCTAAAAGTCATGGAATAGGAACAAGGCTGCTGCTGGCCATGAGCAAAGCCTATGCACCAGAACAGCTGCCAGGTCTGGCACTCCTGAGAAAGATAGTGGTAAAAAGAAAGAACAAGATTCATGTAAAGGATGCTGCCCTGTATCATTGTACCAGCATGCAGGTTGCTCACTTTAATAAAGGTAGACCACCCCTGTCCACACAGACACAGGCCGGTTGAGGAGATGCTGTAATGTCACTCACTGGAAAAGCCTCACTAGTGGCAAATGTACACGAGGTTTAAAAGCTTGGATTGGAGTAAGCTGAAGTTGTGTAAACCAAGCCAGGTTTTAAGTTAATAATTTCAACAAGATACTTCAAATTAAACTAAAGTAAATGATGTGGGTACTGGTAGAGGGCATGGCAGTAGGGTATTTACTGATAATGCATGGAGGTGCAGAGGTGATGTTTCCTCTTATGAAAAAGTAAATACATTCCAAGCTGATAAATTTTACTTTGTTTCCCATATTATGCAATTTCCTCCCAGGGCAGCTGACATCAGACAGCATTTTTCAAATTTGTCATAGCAATGGTCTACAGTCAATCTTGAAATACCTGACAGTATAAAGACGAACTTCAAACATATTGGTTTACAAGCTCAGTTGTCAACTTTTCAGATTTTTTATTTATTAAAAATTTGATGGAATATTACAGCCTACATATAATCTTCCAATTATGTACATCTGTAGAATGAAATGTTTGCATATTATTTCTCTTGCAAGGCAAAGAGTAATAAGGTCAGGACAGAGCTTGAACACTTACATTACTGTACGGAATCTTCTTGTTGTCCATCTCTTTCTTCCACAATTGAAGCAGCAAATTCCTGTACTCCTGATTGAAAGGTCCAGAGTAAGAAAGAAATCCAGTGGCCAGAAGAACATTCCCCACTAAATCAATAATTTGATTTTGAAAGTTTTTGCTGCTTGCTGTCCAACGAAGCTGTGCATAAAACATTATGAAGAAGTTAGCTTAAGGAGACACAAAACTAACAGGAACAATCTAACTTTAGAATTTCTCTCTTTCTGGTAAAAAATTTTTCTTTGAACCAAGAGTATTTTTGACTTTAAATCATTCTTTTCAGAAGCAGAAGTTTGCTTGGGAGTGATGGCAACCACCTGACCTAGTGGAGAAAAAGCATCTTTGCCAATAAGTTGGCCAAACCAGTAAGAAGTACTTTAAAGGAGGAATGAAGTGGGAGAGACAGGATGACCAACAGTCATGTGAAGAAGTGGAGGACCAGGTTGTCAAACAAAATATGTAGGGTGGTATAAACAGCAGGGACCTTGTTATCAATAAAACAGTGCTAATGGAGGACCAAGCTAAGCATATCCGCTTAAACAAAGAAGTGCCTATCAGACAGAACAATGGGGACAGCTTTCATACTGTTTGTATGAAATTAGCACAGCTGTGCACCTCTCTGAAGTGCTTGTACATGAATTTGCACAGCATGGAGAACAAACAAGGATTCTGCATGTGATTGTAGAGCCATGATGTCATGGGGACCATGGGGACATGGTGGGAAAACTTCCTCAACTGGGGAGCTGCAGCAGCAGCATACAGGCTTGTTAGGAAGGACAGGCTGGGAGGGTGAGGAGTTTTCTTTCACATGAGAGAGCTACTGCAATGCATGGAGTTCTGCATTTGAGACTCAAGGACAGATAACATACCAGTGGAGAGCTCACGGGTTAGCATCAGAGGGCAGACCCATGTGGGCGATGTGTGTGTGCCTGTTACAGACTACGTGATTAGCAAGAAGTAGATGAAGCCTTTTCCAGACAATGGGAAGAAACTTTGCATTCACAGGCCCTGGTCTACGTGGGGGACTTCAACCACCTGATATCTTCTGACAGGACAACACAGCAAGATACAAGCAATACTGGAAGTTTTAAGGAGGGCACTGAAAAAAATTCTGAGCACAGCTAACTGAGGATCTAAGGCAGTTGGCTGAACCTCAGGCTTACCCACAAGAAAGAAGCAGTCAGGGATGTAAAGTTTGGGGGCACCCTTGGCTGAGAGAATTGAGATTGTTTAGCTTTGAAAACGGACAGTGCAGGGGGGATTTTACCTATGTGTGCAGCTACCTGATGAGAGGGTGTAAAGAGGAAAAGGCCATACTCTTTTCAGTGGTACTCTGTGAAAGGACAAGGGGAAAGGGATACAAATTGGAATATAAGAAAACAAAACACACAAAATATCCCTTTTTTTACAGTGAAGTCCTTTCCAGTGGAAGTTGTGGAATCTTTGGAAATATTCAAAACCCAACTGAATAATGCTTTGAGCAACCTGCTCTACTTAACCTTGCTTTGAGTGGAGGGTCAGGGTGTGCGTGCTTGGTTAGATGATTCTCAGAGGTCCCTTCCAATCTCAATTATTCCACCATTCTGTGATTTTGTTAATATTATTTTTAATATAGTTAGAAAATAAAAATTAATTAATATTTTTGCTTTTCCCTTTCTCTCCAGATTTCTGTTCCATTCCAATCACTCTGCACGCAATCTTGGTCAGGACCTATGTGTTTCAAATTTAGAAAATACACACTTAACCCAGCGTGAGTTTAGCCCAATGCTCCAAGTGTCATATATAGTCTTTAAACTTTTTGTCTGAATTTTCAAAAGTAGAGTGGAATAACACCTCTTATAAGACCTCATATCTCAAGGCTTCAGAAAACCCACAGTAAGGCACTGCAATTTCTTGTTTTGGTGTCACTCTTAAATTTAGAAATTCACTTAAAAAGTATAATAAAGCATGTAACACTTTTGACTGACATATTTTGAAGTGCCGCTATGCAAACAAATGGTGAAGTCCTAGCCTTGCAGGATGCAGTGGTTGAAGTCAAGCCTCTTATCAATTTTGACTTTATGTGAAATCAACCAAGGAATTAACAAAGCAAATGATCAGAGAGGAAAAAAGAGTATCCTGCTTCCTCTGAAAACCTTCAGGCTGAAGCCAGAAAAATCTGCATAGGAAAGGTAAATTTCAAGCTCAGTGCAGAGGATAACAATCAGCCCATAATTCTGTAAAAGGTTCCAGTAGAAGTCTGAACTTCAATTATAATTCAGGAAATTAGTCAAGCTTCAAATTTGTATGCTTGTATACTTGGTGAGAAAAAGAGAGTAATCCTTCTTATAAATATTTTAGGGCAATTATTTAGGTTAAGCCTAATTCCTCTTCTTACTAAAGCTAAAAGGAATTTGGCTCCTTGGCTTTAAATCTGAACTATATCCTAATATGAGTCATATGATATGACATAAATCTTCATACAGAAGAATTAACACTAGAGATTGTTTTACTTTGTTAGATACATTAACTTCAAGCAAAACAACCATACACATAACTAAAAAAAGTGTCAGATGATATCAAGATGTCACCATGCCTTGAATTTATCGAGCACTGTTAATGATCATTATGAAATATTCTCAAAACTGCCCACCTACTTTGTGTGGAAACCCACCTTTTCTCCACCTAATCCTTCAATCAGAGCTGTGGCATTGTTCATCTTCCTTCTGCACGCCTCAGCATCATCAAGCAAGGCCTGCTTCTCTTTCATAGCAGCATCATACATGGCTTGTACCTTATCCAGTTCCATTTGCTTCTCATCCAGCTGGATTTGTGCACTATTCAGTTCCATTTGGGCAGCTGCAAGTCTTCCCTCTTGCAAGGCTAAATTTGCCTACACACATTTAGAAGTAAAGAGTAGTTAATTCCTATTATTTGGCAAGAGCAAATGAAATTCATTTAATGGTACATACTGTACTGTACTGGGTTCATTTAAAAACTATACATATTTATAATGACAGAAGATTTTTCTTTTTACTTCTGGAAGAAAGCATAGCATTGAAGTTTTTCAAGGAAACCTTAAAATGTTTCAATATTTTCAGAATGATCTATTGATCACACAATGACCAATGATTTTAAATCACAACACACTTGAAATAGCTGTATACTAGGTACATGAGGCAAACTATGCAATGTTTTCTGTAATATATTCTCAGTACAAAAGAAGATTAGGATTGTTCTCATTGATTATAAAATAATAATAATGATAACAAAAAGTACTCCTCTCCTCTCTTTTTCCATTAATTACTTCTACAACAAATATATAACAAATGCATCTTTTACTCCTCTGGAAAGTAAAACTCTAGAGACTTTTCTCACATCTCTATATAAATTTGCATGATAAGTTACCAGTCATTTAAATGTGGCCTCTTAACTTTTATATTCCTAACAGTAGGGAAAAAATGTTCTGTGAACTCAGAATGTATTTCCATATATATGTTTGCAAAGGATTAGAGCCTGACAAAGTTCTTATGAAATTCACACTTACAGATAAAGGTTGCTTCCATTTACTCTGAATATTTTAAAAACTTATTTAAATATCATGTATCTTATTTCTACGTTTTTTCTTTTATAAGAGTTATGAAGACGGAAACCAAGAATTTGTAAAAACTGTTTTATGACAAATATGAAATCTGACACTCACATTACATGCCACTAGAAGAGTAACAGTGCAAGACATCTCTGGGATGACACTTAGTGAACAGTATAACCATGGGTTGGGCTTTCACATAAAATCTTAACTAAAAATATAGATCTAAGTCTTATCAAAATATTTTAAAATCAGCAAATTCTTCTCGCTTTGCATGGGGGGGGTGGGGGGGGTGGGGAAGAGAGAAGCCAAGATTGTATTTTGAGATTTAGGCATATCAAAAGAAGCAGCATTAAGTCTGGTGTATTTCAAAAGATGGGTCTGTGGGCAGGGAATTAGGTAAGTGCACATGTACTAATCATGAAGTAGATTATCAATATTTATGAACATGTATGTTGTATACATGTATATTGGATAAGGTAAATCACATGTATCCATGTATATGTATATTAGTAATCTAAGTATTTGTAGATAGTATATGCTAGAGAATAGCAATGTCAGCACAGTTTCAGTTAACTGTAGCCACCTTGTCTGTTGACAGATCCTAGAGATAAAATGATATTTCAGAATCAAGATAAACCAGTAAAATGGCTGTTCACAAAATTTCCATCATGTAAGAATGCTGAAATATTTTTACTTCACTGTTTATCAAGGAGCAAATGGAACAGCATCTCCTAGAGATAAATACTGTTAAATCAGTGAGTCTTGTTCAAATTCAGCTCAGCAGATTTCAGAACCACTACTGTTATTTTTTAGTGAATCTTGGACTATCACGAAAAGTTTAAACAGCAAAGGAGTTTTGAAGAATTGATGTAATGTTACTGTGTCCTGCACCAGCGGAGAGGTGAGAAGGGTGAGGTAAAAGAGAGAGAGAGACACACAGTGTAGGTCTCTTTCTGGATCTTAATAGGAAAGGCCTGACAACAAATGGCTTAGTAAGATAACTGCTTTAAAAAGATTCATGACAAGAAGGTAAATATAGATGGTGAGTAAACTTTACATCCCTTCAGATGCTGGGCGCCCAGCAGCATGAGACAGAGTCTGGATAGATTTTCCCATGGCATCCTGAGCAGAGCAGATCCTGTCCATGGAGAGAATACTCTCTCTTTTGGTCATCCAATCTATTATAAACTCCTCTTATTATTCTGTCTTATTAAAGCAGTTACCTCACTAAGCCATCTATTGTCAGTCCTTTCTTACTGAGATCCAGAAAGAGCCCTGCACTAGCCCTTTTCTACCTCCCCGCTGCCACCTTCCCCACTGCAGAGCATTCTCAGATTCTCTGAGGGCTAAAAATGGGAGTAAAACAATGTTATGACCTATTGTTTCAGCCCCAGCTGACAAATAGTGAGGTTACACAGGGAACAAGGTCCTTGGAGGGTCAGGAAGAACAACCTAGGGAGAACAGCTGGAACAACAGAGAACTTACACCTGGCTGTGTGTATTCATATTTTACCTTGACATTTATCACAGCAGGATGTGAATTTCAATGGAAAAAGATGAGCATGTGAATTCCCAATATATATGAGCAATGATGTCTTGTAAATATGAAAAGCAGACTTCTGTGCAGCAATAAGCTATCCAGAAATGTGAAAAAGATTGCTAAAATAGATTTCCCCATTCTTAAAAGCTCCTAAAAGGCTATCAGCCTTGAAGGTGTAGGGACAATGAAAAAATATTCCAGATGAATACAAAGAAAAAATATATTGTATTATAACATGGAAAAAAACCAAAAAATTATTTACTTAAGGCTTTATGGGTTCTCTAGAAGATGACTTATAATAAGAAACTACTTTACAGACAATTTAACCAAGGTTCTCAGCTAATTTTAGGGTAACCATAATAAAGTATGAGACATTTTAGTATTAGTTTGATTTGTGGGTTACTTAATCATGTGATGAATAACTGTTGCACATGAATGACAGCTAACATAGCAGGATGACCAACCTATGTGATTCCCAAAGGCAGAAAGACTACTTGTTTCAGATTACCCTTGGAAATCATCACTATTTGCTCTCTCCCTGTGTTGCCTTTTTTTTTCTTTTTCAAACTCAACTTTTCAAAATTATATGGGTACAAACACAGCTTTTGTGTTGACATCCTCGACAGTTTGGCTGCCAGCTTCCTGTGTAGGGCTTTGCCATGAGAGCAGAAGGCAAGTTCTGCTGGCAAAGAGAGTCTTCTGCACTAGAAGACTATTACAGTTGCAAACAGCTTCATGCAAAGATTTCCAGCCAACAGAAGGCAGGAAGGAAGTGTATTTCCCAACCCCAAAGAACCACTGCAGCCTTTCTAATTTTAGTGGCATTGCTATGTGAACAAGATTCACACCCTTCATTTCATCTCTCTGAGTCACGCAGCAAAGCAGGGATTCACAGTTTGTTCCAGTTGGATCCAGTATGAGACCCTGAATAAATGGATTTTATGTGAATGAATCATGAGAATTCTAGACATGAGATCCACATTCTTACCTGCACTCCCAGAGGTGGGGCTACACTAGAACATGCCTAGGGGCTACACTAGAACATGCAGATTTGGCCTTTCCTTGCCATAGGCCAGTGCCTCTGCCTGCTCTCTGCGTCAGTCTGCATGATGCAAGTATGGAGGCAGTACCCGTGCCAACAAGGGCCACAGACTAAATAGTTAAACAGCTGTTTTGCCTCCTTCCAAGTTGTCCTCAGAGAAGATTTCAAAGCAGGTGGTAAGGTGATCCTGCGCCTTTTAAACTGTTTGTGTTCCACATAAAACCAGAACAAATAAACATGTAATCAGAGTCATGCTATACACTCAAACGAAACATGTTCAGGACCTTTCTCTGGCACTGAGGTTAACTAGCATAAAACAGGTCACTTTAAGCTCTCCTAGTCTCTAAAACAGTATGATTGCACGCAAACAGCCTTGTGGAAATGGCCCTTGGACCAGGCTAGCTTCTGGAAGGTGCCCAGAGATTGCTGAGAAAATGCTGCTTAGCCAAGACCAAATTCACACTAGGGATCATTATAACAATTTAATAAGGCAGATGATCACTTTCCAATGCCCAGAAAAATTCACTAGTACTATTTAATTTATTAGTATTGACATAGCCGTTAAGTTTCTCTGTGATTCACTGCAAACTGAATTTTGCAAAGTACTGAGCATATCTGACCCTGATCCAAGAAGGCAGTTTAATAAAAATTACTTGTCCAACAAAAAAAAAGCTTTAATTCTATACCTGCTCTTGAATGGAATGCCCAGACCAACCCCAAATCACTCTGAAGAGCAGCTACTGCTCTGTAAATTCAGGAAATGTTACTAGGAGAATCCATTAAAAAAAAAGAAAAAAGAAAAAAAAAAGTGGTAAAAACTTCAGAGTTCACTAAAGGTAAGGAAGATTTGGAGCTTTCCTAGCACTTCTCTTGTTTAAATAACTCTAGCTTTTCAAGTTTGTTGCTCTTACAGTCCATTGAGCACGCACTGCTGTTGGACTAGGCCAGAAGGCTTCTTGCACTTGGACCCTGTCACTCTGTCCTGAGCCTCAGGGGATGTGCTGAGTGATCATCTTTGCCTTTTGCTTCAGTCCTGTTCTGGGCACATGGCATGTGGCTGAAACCTCTTCACGGAAATGCAATCTCAAAACTGCTCCTGTCTTAGATTGCCGCAGATTTTCCTTACAGACACTCCACTGGTTTTATATCAGCTTTCTGAGAGATTCAATATCATGGCACATTCGTATCCACCCTTATTAAGGGAAACATTGTAAAAGAGGCAAATGTATACACAGGTTTTGCAAACTTTACAAAACCAATGTATTCACCCCACTAATAAAGAAAACACCAACCAACCACACAAACAAACAAAAAAAATAAAAAAATACTTCTACATGTACATATGCATACATATGCACAACTTATGTACACATGCAAATAGATCCATGAAGAGTGACATTAATAAATCTTGGCCTAACTTTCTTTGTTATCACTGACCATTCTTTGGAATTAAAATAACCTTTGAAAGGCACAGAGATCATGTCTCTTACCTGTTTTTCACAGTCTCTACTGGCCACTGAAAGACTTTCTGTATTTTTCCAAACTTTTCAGTTACATGTCCTGACTTCATTCTGTTTTGTTAGGTGATCTAATCCTCCCCTTCACCCCCCAGAGTATATGTTCATTCCACAGTTATTGTGGGCCTTGAATTCAGAGTTGTATGCTTGTTTTCCTGCCCAGTGGGCATCACCTTGACAAGGACACACTTATTTAAACAGACAACTATCAAATTTCAGCATTCCTTGACTACTACCTCTTCCTCAGGTGTAAATTTCCTGTTATTGCCTGCTGTTGTTTTTGGTTCAGCATGGAGACAAGTGAAAGCAGAAAAGGCAATAAAGTCTCATGTTTAAAACTGAGTTTGACAGGGAGAATCCTCAATATCAAACAGAATTTATAAACTGTAGACAAATTTCCCTTGATCATCATAACAGGCCTAAGGAAAACTTAATTGAGATCACAGGAGACATCTCTAAGGGAAGTTATACTCTTATACAGAGTATTTTAATTGGGGGCTAACAGAATCACAGCAAAAGTCAGGGCTTCTCCAATCTGCTGTTATATTCTTCCACTGATGGATAAATAGCAGATGCTGTTTCAAAACTCTCAGATTAATCCAGCAGGTTTTTCACTAGGTAGCAAGCTAGAGAGGAATGGTTCACGGTTGTGCTCAAGGTTTATGGGAAAGTCACACACACACAGTGACCAGTGTATGATAAGCAACTACCCAGCATTGTATTTGCAGGCAGCATTTGGTTATACTTTTTGTGTTTATTTCTAGTTAATGACCCTTGGGCTGCAGGCCACATATCTAAAGAATGTCAGTATCCATTCCTAGGAGTGAGTTAATTTTTGCACACTATATTCACTAAAATGTAAGTCACTATTAATTAGTTTTTACAGGTTGTCATATTTAAGGTGAACAAGGCACTGAGTCTCACTTAAGATGCAATTAAAAATTATATTGGTTCAATTTTGCAGGTGTTGAAGGGGATTTATAACCTAGAACAGCCATTAGGATAAAGCAGCTTGGTTAATTCATTCAGTAAACCTGCTTTTAGCACCGGGTGAATCAGCCTGTGCCAATACTGTATGCAGTTTAATTGTACATTTGCTTTCAATTATTTTCTTAGCATCACTTCACTGCTTCCTGCAATATTTTGTGCATACTTCAAACACCTTCTCCCTCTCTCCATCATCTTCCATTTTAAAAATATTTCTGACTGTTACTGTACCTGACAATAGGCAGTATTTCCAAGAAATGTATGTTTCGGTTTTTCTCAGCTACAGTGTGACAAGAATGCAAATACTTTAACGCAAAGTTAAATTTATTTGTAGTCCTAAAGTCATATATATTCAACTAAAAACTGCAAGAGCACTTCTTCAGCTTTCAGAGTTGCATTTGCATACAAAGCCACTATTTCCCCTAGGTCTTGCTCTCTTTTAGAGCTCTCAATAGCAAGATTTCAAATTCTGTTTTCATTAGTGAACATCTCATTATTTGAAAAGGGAATAGCTACTTATATATCACAGAAATATAGCCTTCTCTATCAGTTTCTTGAATAAAAAAATATGCTTTTAACGAATTTGAATCAGATCTGTCTAGGTATACTAAAAGATTATGTCAAGAGTTTTGAATATACCATTGATACAGTGGCTTATTCAATAAGAAACTGAACGTAAGTACAGCAGAAGCATAACTGATTGAATGTATTTCTTCAGAAAAGAGCCATAAAAATCCCTGTAGAAGAATGATTATAAATCATTATATAAATATTCAAAGCCCTTTTTTCCAATATGCTCATAAATGAAACATTTCCAAGACAATAAAGCTATCTGTAGGAATGCAGATAGCAGTAGCTGATCCTTTTTACTGTAGTTCAGTGTTACAACAGAATTCTGTGCCCAGTGGCTACTTACTTTATTATCTATGTACTCTTGAATGTAGCAGTTTGAAACTCCAAATTTTTTTTAGAGCTGAATGGATTTAGAGCTAATGAATTCCAGCTGAATTCATTAAAGAATAGTTCTGTGCCAAGAATGGTCTCTCCTCTCCCAGATTCTACCAAGAGCACAGTGAGTAGGCTCCTTCCAGTAGGACTGAGGAGTTTTCTTGAAGCCAGAGTGCCTGGCACCAAGTCCAGAGCAGAGAGAGTATCATTATCTCCCACGTACAGCTAGCCAGGCTCTATAAAGAACCCGTTGAAAAAATGACTGTGTTCTCACAAGTAACAAATGTACCAGAGGGTAGCTGTGTAAGGGGAAAAAATTGGCTGGACGTGTTTAAGCTGTGTATGCTTGACTTCATAACTGGATGTGAAGAAACAAGAATCTCTTGTAAATCATGATCTTTTTTACCCAAAATAACACAACATTTTTTCCACTTGACTGTATTCATACCTTAAAAAAAAAAAAGAAAAAGAAAAAAAAAAGAAAAAAAAAAGAGCAACAAGAAATACCTTAAGAGGAAGAACTTCTTTATTAATACCATAGAAGTAAGCCATTGCTTGTGTCCATGAGCAAAGACCTGCTACATTTCCACACACTTTTTTAGCAGTCTCAAGATTATAATCCTCCATATCCAAATAAGGCTGCAAGAGCTCCACAGTTTCTTCTGTAATTGAGTCCTAGTCAATGGAAAGGAAAAATTATTTTTTAAAATGGATTTTACAATAAGGTTTGCTTCACAGAAACATTTTTATGTTTATGTTAAAATTGTGGGGCTATCAGTTCTTACAGAAGAAATTAACAGAACAACACTGTTGTCTTTCACTCTTATAAAGGACAGATTAGTAGTTCTCTGTGAATTTGTGAAAATAAGTACTACTTCCATTGCAACAGATTGACTTGAGTTTTCATTTAATATCCCTGTTTGGCCATAAGATTTACAGACATTACTTGTACCCATAGTTCTATCACAATTTAAGGTGATCTAAGTTACTGCAGCTACAACACTGTACCTTCCTTCCCTTCCCCCTCAACTAGATGTTCTTGCCCCATCTTTAGGACCAATCACCAATGCTCAGTGACTTAGTTTAGAAGCTACTAGAATAGCATATCATAATAGCATAGTGACAGAAACAAGTCAGCGAACTACTGATTAATTTATTTCTAGTCTAGTTCCAGGAACAGACAGGCTCAACCACGGCATCAGACAGGCACCAATGTGAACACAGCTAAGGGAGTCAAACATGTAGCTTTAGGAAGGAAAAGGTTGGAATTGCAAGGCACTGACTCACTTCACCGACGCTAACCATTTTTCTTAACCTTAAAAGAGATTTCTTTCAGCTGTTATTCTAATATCAGCTTTTATCCCCCTTTCACAATCTGGTGATAACATGAAAAGCCAGATCTTTGATGATGATGGTTAATCTATAATTATGCAAGTGTCAGAAGAAAATGGAATTCATCTCCTTCAGAAAAATAGAGTAGAAGAGCTTATACAGTTTAACAATGGTTGCTTAACAATAGAGGTGTTAAGAATCTTCCTTTTTTTTTTTTTTTTTTTTTTTTTTTTTTTTTTTTTTTTTTTTTTTTTTTTTTGTTTTTTTTTTGGCAATGTATTAATGCCTTTCTTTTAATGCATCTAAAAATCAACCACCATTCATACTGTCAAGAAATTCACCATTTTCCTATTTTCTGCATAGTAGAAAGGGTTGCCTTGTCTGATCTCTTGTTACTCTACTAACAAAGACATTCACTGTATTATTCCGAAAATCAGCCATGGTGATGTTTTCATTATGATCATTTACTAAAATGTATATTAGTGCTGGACAAACATTTTCCCTTTTTATTTTTTCTCCTACTCAGAATTACAAGCTAGCAAACTGGCAAAATTGAAGAAAAGGCCAATCAGCAATGGCCTAAATCTCTGTTCAAAAGCTTGGAAAATGTCACACTTTTCCTTCTAAGAAACAAATTTTAAACCCAAAGAACTATTTCATCCACTAATTTTCATTGCCTAAAAAAATAGGAAATAATAAAAATCTCACAAACGAGTAAGCAGCAGAACTCCAAACACAATGAGCTTTCTTGTCATATATACTCAGAAAAGAGAAATAAGACAGAAGGACAGGATGGCAAGTACCCCATCAGGAATAGAAGTAGTCTAGTATTCTACACCACATTCATCAGTATTACTTCCTGTAAGAACTTGGTCCCACAGAACTTGTTCTGACTCCTCTGAGTAAAGTTAAATGTGTTGCAAACTACCAGCAGGAATACATACACTATTAATAAGTCCCAAAACTGGAAACCTCATTAGAGAGAAGTTTGAGTAAGGAGTGCATAATTAGTCCCTGCAATCTTTAAAATCATTTCCTCTTTCTGTTTAGTGAAGATAGCATTTTGAAAAGTGACCAGATTGACAGCCCCAGGAAGAAACTGTCTACAGAAGCAGTCCAAGTTTCCACATGGTGCCTCAACAATATGGCACCCTGGGAGAAACGGCTCTTGGGGATAGTGAGAATGATCTCTACAACAAAACCACTCCAGCAGCTTAGAAAAGGGATCAGCAAAATGCACAGTCGAAATAGATTTTTAAAAAATCAGTGTACAAATGAAAAGTATGTTCTGCAACATCGCAGAAAACCCAGGTTTTGCTGAAACCTGGTCAAGCTACCTGTGACATCTTTCTTTTTTTCCTTACAGAGAATTTTTCCCTGTCCCACAGTTCAGTGAATCTTGCTATAGAAAAAGACAAGGTTATGTCCTAGAAGAAACAAAAACCTATGTTTGCTTTATTTTTTCTAACAGTTGATATTAAGGCTCTCCGATCATTCTTCATTTTGTTACTTTTCTAGTGAAAGAACCCCCAAAGTTCCCAAATATGTCAGTATTTTTCCTGACAGGATGCTCATTTTCTTCTGTATTTCCTGCAACCTCCCTACCAAAGTGGAGACAGAGTTCTAGAGCGCCTTATAGGCAAACAGGCCTGGTAATGCTGGAGAAGGTGAACCATTTTAAAAAATCAAAAGTAGGCCCTTCCAAGGCAAATTCTTACTTAGAAGCAGGAACTGGTTGAATAAATGTAACACTAAGATTCTGAAGATTTGATCTATTGCTTGGGATACTTCTGTCTGCCATCAAAACTGTGTGGCCCAGGAGAAAATACTGAACCATGAAAACGAAGAGGAATAGAGTCACAAAGGTATCTACAACTATAGGTACATGAAAGCCTCATCTGTTTCAAACTACCTTTACAGTAAAAGGTACTTTCATTTGAACTCTGAAGATAGTTATAGGAACATTAGTGTCCCTATTAACTTCTTACCTTCTGAAAAGTAAGCAACATGTTAAGAAATCCTGAATTATTCATTAGCTTCTGAGCCTCAGTCCATGATGGCTTTACACCTGGGCGTTCTTTATCTAGCGTTACTGCATCTATTTTTCTTTGGAATAAAAGCAGCACGCAATCCATAATCCGCATTATCAAGTGAGGAGGTTTACCCAGTTTGCGAACAGTTGCAATGTCAGAAGGTTTTATTGTCTGAAAATCATAAAAGAAAACAGTTCATTTATTTAAGCATTGACTCAGTTGCAAAGAATGATGTTTTTCTTGAAGAACTGTATATGTAATGCAATTATTGCAGGTTTGCTAGTCACTCAGCTGCACTTACACAGAAAGTCCTCAAAGGTAGTACCACCCAATAACTGCTTTATTACCCAACAGTAGAATACTGCCCATCTTACCTCTTCACCTCTTTGGTTTTCAGGTTTTTTCCTACAAGGTTTTATAGGCCAGTGCTAGTTCTTGCAATCTTTTTTTTTTTTTTCCCCCAAGTCAGAAGCATGAGCCATGTTATTACAAATAGTAATCATTAACTACATGCATGTTCCAAATATATTTGATTCTGACCTGCAGGGCTGCCTCAGCTTCTTCCAGTGCAGGTCTTGCAGCTTCAAGCTTCTCTTCTGCTGCTGCTTTATCAATGGCAATGTCATCCACAATAGCCTGAGCCTTGTCTTTTACTTTTTGCACCTGCATTTTCACTTTTTCGGCAGCGTGGGCTTTCATAGTTACTTCTAATAAAACTTCATCAGCTTTTTTTGAAGCCACAGCCAAATCTTTCTCCTTCATAGCCAACTCTTCAGAGAGCTGATTTACTGAAACCTCAGCTTCCATCAGTTTTGCAAGACCTGTGGTCCACAAATTCCATTTTAGCAATAGGAAAACTTGTTGAGAAAGAAACAGTGAAGCAATAGGGATATTCAAAACAAGTCACTCAGATTCCTATTTTGAAACACTAGTGAGATGTCCCATTTGTTGTACACCAAAATTAATCAGGGGTAATATTTTATTTTTCTTTTCTTTGAAAGATTTTTCAGAGGGAATGAATATGAACATTTACTTACCTTCTCTCAGATTTACTTTTAGCATGCTTAAATGCAAAAACTAGGATCTCAGTAGTTCCTTTGCATGCATGCATGCAGGTATTTCTACTGCTAACTAATACTCTGAACATTCATAAAGTTCATTGTAACAAAACCTCTGCATATTTTGTAATCACACACAACACAGTTGAAAACATATGTCTGCTTCCAAATGAAAGTGAGCTCACACTTTAAGTCCACACTTTTAGGTTCTTTTATTCAGATTCTTCTCACCCCTTTAAAAACAAACAAAGAAAAAAATCAAAGAGATTTTACACTACCTGTTCTCATGCGTTCAGACAAACATCCAACACTGGCAAACTTTTCTTTGTAAATAGCTTTGTAGCCTCCAATGAAGGACAGGTAAGATTTTGGCGTCACAAATGTCCGCCGCCTATATCGTTCAAAGTATTCAACACACTTTTCAGCTACAATATCTTGAATTGTTCCCATGGTGTTAACAACACTCCGTTTCACTTCCTCTGTACACTCAATATGGTAGGAAGCTAAAAAATGCTGTGCAACTGCTACAAGAGCATCTTTAGGCCAGCGCTGGAACCAGTCCATGGTACAGCCTGAAATCAGACCTGGAAATTTGAGTGCACGAGTTCTGAATTTTTCCCCAACAGGAGAAAAACAAAGTACCACATGCAGGTTATTCCGAACTCGAGCAAGAAAGTAATTATAAAGATTTTCACCAGTGGGACTACGCCTTGGGTACTCCTTCTTCATTGCTGGTATCAGATCTTGTGTGATTTCATCTATTTCATCTCTTGCAAAAAGATTTGAGACTTCACCTGAAGCCAAAACATTGTTCATGTACTCAAGAAAAGATTCGTCTCTGACTTCATTGTCTGTGAATAGGAAGACAATGCCCTTTCCTTTTTGCCCAGCAGTGCGGTACAAGATTTTCAGATCATCCAAAAGGTTGCTGGTGGCATATGTTCTGGAATAGAAAATGATTAAAGAAGGAGAGAACAAGAATTAAAGACCATTTCAGGAAATATCTATCATCTGGAATAGCTTCCTTAAGGAAAGAAAAAAAAAAAAAGAAAACAACAGAAAATAAATTAGAGCAATACTATGTCTGAGGTAATTATAATGCTGCTTTGCATTCCCATGCTTGCAGATGTAAATTCTTTATTGGAAATGTAGGTTAAGACAGCTGGATTAAATTGTCAAGTAGGTTTTGATACCTGTACCATTACGTAAATATAGCTGGATTATCTTCTGAAGATACTGAGAGCACGTTAAAGGAAATCATTAAGAGACAAGAGAAAACAAAACTGAGGTATTTATTGTGATTTTTTATTGAATTTGTGGCTTAACTAAAACCAAGCCCCAGAAATGGTGTTTGAACTTTATCACTTGGGCTGATCAACTCTGCCGCAAATGGAGACCGTGAATGTTCTGTCATTACACCTCTTATAGCTGGTACACACAGGTAAGATTCAGATCAAGTCCACACAAATTCAGACACAGATTTCAGATTGTGCAATATAAAATGAAGCAAAGTAAGGTTAATAAAATGGCATATTTTGGCCTTAGTTAATTAAAGCTGAAATTAGGAACCTCTTTGCTTTGAAACCAGTCTCTTATTTCCAAGAATCTCTCCAAAGTCCTAAGTAATTCTTACAATACATGCATGACCCATTCTTCACTATTTGAGAGCCTCTTTTTTTTATATTCAGTATGCCATACAGAAAATGTCCCAGTTCTCTTCCAGCTCCATCTTACCTCTGCTCTATAAATACCCCTAATGGAAGCACTGCAGAGCTTGTAAAACAATCTAGCTCTTCAGTTTGCATGTATCAGCTACAGTTTTTACAGTGCTTTGTGGTATTCTGGTAAGAAGATAAGAATTTCTCTACTGAGACAGAATAGTAGTCTATCTAATTCAATAATCTTAACACCAGCAATGTGAAATGGTACTTAGAGAGAAAACATGAGCCTGCATCCACTTTTCACTGCTCATTCCGTTCTTCCCCTCTCCATATTCATTGCCATTGTATGAAGAATGCTATAAAGTATGTCCATCTTGTTCTCTCAGTGTCCAATTATGAATCTGCTGATACTGTATTCACAGCCTCCTGTGGCAAGTTACAAAGGCTGAGTATCTGCTTGTTAAATACACACTTTCAGCTACCTGCTTTAAGCTTGCCTCCAGTTAGCTTCAGCAAATGGACCTTTCCTAAGTGACTGAAATATATTTTCCTTATTAATGCATTTTGAATCTTGCAAGTCTAGGGACTCTGTTCTGTGACTCTTCATTACTTTATTTCCCTCCTTATTTTGTTCCCTTTGTTCCTTCCTTCTGCTTCTGGGACACAGGAAGAGATTGTGATACCTCTCTCTTTCTCTTTCCTTTCACCAGAAACCTCATATCATTATTCACAGACCTGATATATGTCTCTAAGGTATATTTCTCAGCATGTTAAATAGTTTACAAAGTGAAATACACTCTGCTGGTCCTTATTGCTTACAACAGTAAACCCTACATCAAAAGAGAAGCAGAAGGAAGACAGTAGTTATTCCACATCCCTTCAAATTTCTATTCATTACTCAATTTCAGCACTACAAAATATAAAAACATTGACAGCAGTTTTAGTAATACAGTCTGGCTACATAAGGATCTACAGAAACAATTACTATTTCCCCTGGCCTATCAGCATTTGCCTATTATGCTGCATATACCAGATGATTACTCCATGTTATTTATTCCATGTTACTTATTCCATGCAAAATTGTATTTTATTGGGATATCAGAAAGGTGCATTGCAGACTCAAATGCCCAAGGAAAGGCATACTTTATGTCAATAGCATAAACTCAGAAAAACAAAGACCCAGACTGTGCATTTGCACAGACACTTTTGATCAAAAATATAGTTTACAATGAGGGATGAAATGTTTGAGAGGTTTGCATTTCTTTAAGTTGATTCCAAGACATTTATTTCTATGGTAAATTAAGGAGCAAATGTCCATGTATGCTGCACTGTGTTACCTCGTTAAAGTAATCTGAAAGCTCTCATATCCAGCAATATATGATGCTAGTCTGGTCAGACTCTGTTTTCCAGATCCACCCACACCCACCAACAACGCATTTCCTTGTGGAGTTCGAATAATCCGTGATATTTTAATCAAATGGATGATTGCATCCTATGTATAGAGAGAAAAGGGGATGAAGACATGTAAAAATAATGCAATGTATAATCAGTTAGAAGCATGTCACCAAGTAACTGCCTCTCAACAGCTGGATGACTTCTCTGGAGCCTCTGCCTAAGACTCAGCCCTGTACTTACCAAAATCAACAGGTGACTTCCCCCTGACTTCAGTGGGCAGCAGGACTAGCAAAAGAGAAATGTCCTTATGCACTGCTTGTAGTCGGCAGAGCTGACAGAGCATACCCCTTAGAGGGCAGAGGAAAGAGTTGAAAGGCCTCCCCCAGCCTTTTAGCTGAGCTATTTACAGGCTCTCTCAATAGGCTGACAAAGTTAAAATGCAAGTACACTATCTACATTTCTTATTCAACTGCCATATTTATCTCAGAGCAAGAATTAATCTGAAATGCCCTAAAATCCTACCAGACCACCCAGTCTAAAGCTGAAGAAAGCATCATGCATCAAGACCTTTGAGAAAAAGGTAACTTCCAGGAAAGCAAGATGACAACGTGCACTGTATAAACAAACTAGTTGTGCTTTGAATTCTGCAAAGAATGAGGAAGACAAGATGAGGAACTGCAAAGAGATGGAATAATTTTTGGGAGTGTAGGCAGCTGGAGATGGCAGCATGGCTTTGTAGAGTTCATTTGTAAGGCTCTCTGGATGCAAAGCTAGCCATTCTGAGCTATCTCCAAAACAGTGTGATAGAAACATACAAGATCTATGTATCTGTATGTACAAAACACCAGGCACTTTCCGTATTAATATAATTACAAGCAGCAATACCTTGAAAAATACTAAATCCATCTTTGATCCTCTGACAGTTTCATTGTACTGTTGCATGAACATCTGTAATCTTTCAGCCAAATAATCCAAAGATGGTATAGGCTCATAAATTTTTGGAGCCTTCAACTCCGCATCATCAGGTTCATCTCCGGTATTCTCTGGGACATCATGCAAGAAATCCACAAAGTATAATTCTGTGGACTTATCTTCAATTAGATTTTCACCATGCTCTACAGAAACAATCTACAACAATACATTAAAGATCGGTTTAATAACGAAATATGTCATTGGTCTCTTTCTGTGGCAAATACTGAAATTTGCGTACCTTTTCCAGTGTATCTTCAAACCAGTCTTTATCACTTTGGCTGATGAATCTGTCTGCGATAACACGTCTGCATTCATGTTGGAACAAGGCTACCAAAACACTGATGCTCTGGCAGACGTCAGAAGTAACTGTAAGTATTCCTTGCCAAATACGACTCAGGTCTCGTAAATTGAAGATGTAATGAAATTTAGCTGGAGTTGGTAACATCTACAAAATAATGTCACAAACTATACTCAAATAACTGCTAAAGAAAAATATTTCTACTTAGTATTAAGTGAATATGCAAATTTTCACAAACTTCATTCTTGCGTTAAAGCAGAAACACATGTTTGGCATTTAAGAGGCAACGGTAAAAATGAACAAATGACAGTAGCCATGAGCAGCTCTTTAAATTCACACAGATTTCATCTGAGTTTCTTTGAATCCTTCAAGTCCCAGGAACATGCACTGAAGGGTAGCCAAGACAGGTTAGTTAATGATGGCATTGAAGGCCACAGTAAAAATGTCAGCACTGCTTAACCTGTGGCGTTGATCCTGCCCTTTCTTCCAGATCTTTTTTCATACTCTCTTCTGTCCTTTCCAAGAACATGTGAGTAAAGGTTCAGTAGGAAAAGGCAAAGTAGATGAGGAAAAGAAAACAAAATAAAAGAGCGCAGAAAAATGAAAAAATAATATTTGGGGGAAAATTTACAACTTAGCAAAATTTAGGTTTTCTCTTTAGGAAGTTAACTAGCAGTAATAAGCAGCATTTCTGTTGAATATACTGGTCAATATTGACTAGCCAATAGTTTCACTAGAAGTCTCTGTTTCTCCATGTAAGCCAAGTTTATGTCTACAATGAGTTGTTTGTGCAATTCTCACCAACCTTTTCAAGATTAGAAAATATTGTTGAACAAATCCCTATCTCTCCACTACTCTCCTCCACTTTTCTCATTCATGAACAAATTTGACACATATTTCTTTGCTGTAATTTTAATCTTTTCAAATTTCATTCTACACATATTTTTTTTTGTCTATTTCAAAGCCAAATTTGCTTAGGAATTTCAGTTAAATATTTTTAACAATCTGTTCGAAATGGAAAAAGTCAATATTTGGAAATTACTAAGCACCAGATTTCATTTGTTTGGAACCGATCCCCTCTCTGCCAAATTTGACTTCTTTTCTTTAATTCAGATCTTTAAAGTTTGTCAGAATCCCAAACATCTTTATAGAAGATTCCTAATTTTTTGTTTCTTGTTCCTTGTGCTCTTGATGTCTATGCGGCCAGAAAATCTCTCAGTCTTCCTATCAGCTATGCTTACTATATTATAGATATATAATGTGATTCTTATATTAGCTCTAGAAGACACTGCATTTGATTATGTTTTTAGTCAGCTAACGAGGTCCTGAGAGCAACCAATTCAGAACAGAGTCATTAGCAAGTAGTTACACACACTGGTCACAGCTTCACAGTATGCAATATGAACGCACACAACAGTACAAAAGGCATGGGTCAGATGCTTCAAGGGCTTAATAGATAATAATAGGAAATTTTACCTTTTCTTTTGTCATTTGCCAAACCTTTCGACTTGTAGATACTAATGCTGAAGCCAATTTACATATTTCTGCAGGGAAATGATGTTGTTCACAGAAATAACCTTCAGCTATTGTTTGAAATATTTTATCAATAGAGGAACTAGAAGGCAGTGTGCAGTTGTAGATGGTGAACTGGCGTTTCAGGCGCTGTGGGATGTCATTCCGACCTCCCCCCGGGTGAATCATAGCAGCTACAAACTGGATGTCAATCACATGCGTGAATTCTCCTGGCTTCTCCAAACTGTAGAAACCTTTCTGTTCCATCAGCTGTCTTACAATCTCATTGGTGATCTCAATATCACCAAAAAAAAAAAAAAAAAAAAGTTAGATGTTTCAGGGTTCTCAACATGCAGTGTGGCAGCCAAGCACTCAGATGCAGTGGATTGGCCACATGTAAGCATCATGTGATAAGTAGTTGTGGACATGAAGTCAGGCATTCAACTAGATTTGCATGATTTTAATTTAAGAAAATTCAGCACTTTAAGTTTCAAATTCAGACTATATATTCAGATTGACACAGGCTCTTATATAGGGACAAAGAATGGTTAACTTAGCACGAAGTATAGTCACACATTCAATTGTATAGAGGTAGTGAAAGAGCAGGATTACAGAGCTATACTGGAAGAAGGAAAGTTCCTTTTTCTCAGCAGTAATTTTTTTTTTTTTTTTAATTCAGATTTTCAGAGTATAGGTCTATAAGTATCAATACCTCAAGACAGTTTGCTAGTCTTGAATGTCAACTCTGATCATAGAATTGTTTAAGTTGGAAAGAACCTTTGAGATCATCCAGTCCAGCCATTAACTCAGCATTGCCAAATCCACCACTAAACCATGTCTCCAAGCGCCGCATCCACATGCCTTTCAAGTACTTCCAGGGATGGTGACTCCACCACTTCCCTGGGCAGCCAATTCCAACACTTGACAACCCTTTTGGTGAATAAGTTTTTCCGTAGTATCCAATCTAAACCTCTCCTACTGCAACTTGAGGCCATTTTCCCTTTTCCTATTGCTTGTTGCCTGAGAGAAGAGATCAACATCCACCTGGCTACAGTCTCCTTCCAGGTAGTTGACGAGAGCAATAATGTCTCCACTGAGCCTTCTTTACTCGAGGTTCAGCAGCCCTAATTCCCTCAGCCACTCTTCATAAGTCTCATTCTCTAGACTCATCACCAGCCTAGATTTTACATAATAGTAACTGCAATTTACAGTCCAGAGCAGATCAAAGTAGCAAATGCTTCCTTTCCCACTCTGGTTCTGAGAACTGCTAGTTTGAAAATTCTACACTCTGCATGCAACCAAATCCAAAAGGTTTAAAAGCTACAGTGATTGCACTTGTGGCTTGACACTGTCCCTGATCTTTTAGAAATGATAGCTTATTAGTCCTGTCCAAAACTGGCTTGGGGAAATTTTTTTTAGTAAACATACCTGGTCTAGCCCATATTATGATACCTTTTTCCTAAACTGTCCCATTTTCGCAACCCACAGATCAGTATTCCCATCTGCAAAAATGGTAAGACCACCAATTTTCAAATGTTAATGTTTTCCTTTTACCTGATCACCCCATTCATTAATCACAGGCATATTGATGTCATCAATAAAGACAGTCATTTTCTTCCCTGATGGAGGACCGTATGTGGTGCCCATTCTTTTATCTATGTAACTTTCTATGCTCCTTTGGAACATATGTGGTAGAGTTGCAGAAGAAAAGTTTAGGCGTTTGGTCACGTGAACATCAGGATCATACTTGCTTGTATAATTCTGCAAGACAAACCAATTTAAAGTAAAGTGCACCAGTAACTCCAGATGAATTCAGCCAAAAGGAGATGCAGACGTGCAGCAGCCCTGCAAAGATCTCAGTCCTGTTATTAACTTCAAAATCTCAAAACCCAGTTTATTTCAGATAAATATACCATCTGCAACTTGAAATTCAAACTGTTCGTTAATGTTTTGCATAAAGTTTCTAAGTATTAAAATTTATAAGGTTTTAATAGACTTCACTGTTACAACAAGCAGATATGTGCCAACTCAAGATGCAAAAAAACTTTGCATTAGCAATTGTCAGGACTTTTTCTAAATTCAAGCTGTTAGTGATGATCTATTATAGCAGACTGCAAGGAACAAGTGAAAAACCAAATCCTTTTTCATATTCACTCTACAGCAACACGTCTTACAATAAAGCAGTGTAAAGAAACGGTAGTTTAAAATTAAACCCAGTTATATCACATTTACTGATAGTTATCTAATCTTTTCTTAATAAGGAAAGGAATCCTTGAGTTTTATGAATATGTACAATTTCCACAGCTGCTGAGGATACCCTAAAGCAACGAAGTTTCACTCTTTGTATTTCGTAAGGCTTCATAATAAAAATATGGAGTCACACCACGGGATATATATATATATATAGCATAGAAAATATTTTGTTTAGGAAAAGTCCTGGGGCATAAAAATAGTATTAAAAAATCCATATTTCCAACATAGTTTCTTTTTAAAGATTCTTCTGCAATGATGACAAAGCTGAATATCATTTAAATTCTCATCTGTATAAGAGGGTTTGCTCTGTATGTATAAGAGGGTACCATTTTGGTACCTCAGAAAAATAAATCTATACCACTGCTGATGAAGTGCTGTAAGAACAATTCCAGTCAAACATACACTCCCTGTGACAACAGAAAGAAAGATACAGCCAAACACCCTCAAAATACTGTTGATTTTGTTGATATGGTGATTGCAGTTTAAGAAAAGGTGACCTTCAGAAACAGGTTTTTCTCAGACCTCACACAAATGACAGTTTACACATGCAGTGTATATGCAACAGTCCTGTATTGTAGAGTACTCTTGATAGAGCAGGTGCAGGTCACTGCTCAGACCTCTCTTCAGCACTCCAACGATTTGTACAAAGCTGATGTATCAGGTGCAGGTGCCCAGGGGTTGGCAGCGGGAGCTGTGGGGCAGCCCCTTCAAGCAGGGGACAGGGGTTCCTCATGCCAGATGCAGCCAGTTCCAGCCACCTCCAGCAGATCCACTGGAGACACTCGGCCTGTGTAAGAAAGGGCAAAATGCTGCCTGGAAGTTGAGAGAGAGAAGTGGGAAAAAAGGTGAGAGAAACAGCCCTGCAGATACCAAGGTAAGTATAGAAGGAAGGGCAGGAGGTGCTCCAGCAGAGATTCCCCTGCAGCCTGTGGTGCAGACCACGGGGAGGCAGGCTGTCCCCCTGCAGCCCATGGAGGTCCACAGGGGAGCAGATATCAACCTGCAGCCCATGGAGAACCTTACATTGGAGCAGGTGAATGCCCAAAGGAGGCTGTGACCCTGTAGGGAGTCTGAGCTGGAAATCCTGGAAGGACTTGCAGACCAACAGAGAGAGAAGCCCAGGCTGGAGCAGGTTTGCTGGCAGGACTTCTGATCCTGTGTACTACACTGGACTAGTACTGGAGTAATACTAATACTACACTGGAGTAGTACACAAAGAACTTCAGCCCTGGTAAGAACTGTATCTCGTGGAAGGAACCCCATGTTGGAGAAGGAAGCAATGGGAGGACAAAGGAGAGGCAGAGTGGAGCTGTTATGTACTGACCATAGCCTCCATTCCCCCATCCCCATTCACTACTCTGTGGGAAGGAGGTAGAGGAGTCAGGGATGAAGGAGTGAAGGTGAGCCTGGGAAGAAGAGGGGGGTGAGGAGAGGGTGTTTTTTGTATTCTCTTTGATTTTCACCAACCAATTCAATTTTTAATTCGAAATAAATTTTAAAAGCATTCCCCAAGTCAAATGTTTTCCCCATGACAGTAATCGGTGAGTTGAGATCTCCCTGTCTTTACCTCATCCCCTGTGCTGCTGAGGAAAGGGAGGGAACCAGCAGCTGGGTGGGGGTGTTGCAGCTGGGCGAGGTCAACCCACTGCAACTAGGAATTCTCCACCATTCAAAAAACATGCATCCGTTTTACTTATGATGGCATTTCAGAATGTTTACATGGAACTGTGATATTGCACAGTACATGAATGAGAACTATCTTTGAAAAAAAAGAGGTTGTAAAATGGGATTGTTTTTGTTAGTTAAACAATAAGAGAATTTTCAATTGACATATCAGATTCATATCAAATTTATGATTTTTTCAAATTGTGAATTAATAGTACAGAGAATAAAGATCACAAATTAAAATTCCATTATAAGTTCTTTTTTAAAATTATTTATACTGTTACCTTAATATTGAAGATTATTCAGATTAATTCAGATTAGTACCTTAAGTGTTCTATCTTAAAACCTCTTTGCTTTCTCCAACTGCTTAATCTGGAAATTTCTTTTCCACAAGGTGTAGAAAAGTAAAATTCTACAGAAGGTGAGAGCAGAAGGGGAACAGTTGTGAAGGCAGATAACACTCACTCCTAACCTTAAATGAGATCAAATGTCTACTGACATTATGCTCTCTTGTGTAAGGAACATACTCTGCTCTATAGCATAGACTCAGGGTAAGCAACTCCCAAGAATCAGCTCCAATTATTTTTAGGGACAGGAATGGCAGCTGAAGGCTGGAGGTTGCCAGTATCTGGACAAAATCCAGTATGCGGAATATCAAGACCACCACCCAGACCCCGCCTCTTCACTCTGCTAAAATAGTTCTCCAGCTGGTGCCAGGAACAGAAGTTGACATTACACCAGCATGCATGTTGGCATCGACAGCCAAGCTGAAAAAGTAGTATTAATGGATGCTGGCATGGGTACAACTCGCTTTATGTCAGGGCTCAGAAAGCACATGGCTGGGGGGCATAAAATGGCTCCAGATTTTAAGAAAGCCAAAGGTTAGTTTAGGCCAGTGTTTTTCAGCTATTTTCAATTTCAAGACCTCTGTAAATCCTCCAGTGGAGCTATAGATGCCTGTATGGCAAATTCAGCTGTCCCAACAGCAGATCAGTTTTATTTAGCTACCTCTCATTGATCAAAGAGTCTACAGACTCCTGGAAAACACAGACACCATCCTGAAAACTATTACTCTTACATTTTTTTTTTGAGTAAGGGATGCCAAGTTTAGTATGACATCTGAGTTTGTTCAGCCTTTCGATTATTGACTTTTCTGCAGTAAATCATTAATATTTGTAAGTGACATATGTTTAACCTGCATTATTTTATAATACAGAAAACATGCATTTATTAACTTAATAATAATCCTGTTATTTTCTTCTAAAGAACATAATGTCCTTTTCAGTAAAGAAATTGAGAGAGCAGATAATAAACAATAAATTTACCCTCGGAAAACCACCCTGAGTAAAGAAGGAAGTTCTTTCTTTTCAGTTTGGTTTCTGAGGAAAGACTGTGCAACAGCGGTGTACAAAAGATCAGTTCACATTTGGCACCACTGACAAAGCACAGGAAAATTAAAAATCTTCCAAGGATCAATATTTTCTTAGCAAAATCTTGGTTTGACCTCTCAAAAGAAAAGAAAGCATATGAAAGAGCATTTATCACATGACCTTGTGGCCACAGTTATCAAAAGTTAAAAGAAACCTTTATATTAAAACCTAGATACTTTGGGTTTTTTTGCTTGTAGTCCGTGTGAGTACTGGCAAAAGGCCTCAGTATGAATGCTAGTATGTAATCTGAAGAAAAATCAAACTACTCTTAGATTTCAATTTAACATTTGTGCCAATGTGAATTACTGTAATGTTATCATACAAATATATTACATATGTTTTTCCATTCCACCTACCTTAATCATAACCGTTTTTGCAGTTCCCTGTTCCCCAATTAGCAGAACAGCTTTTCCTTGCCTCATGATAGTGTGCATTAGAAAGTCTGTTCGAACACTGTCTACATTTGGAACTAGGATGGAAGTATATTCTGGTACTGAATCTTTAGGATAAATATATTCAGGGACCTGCATAAGAAAGAAACGCATGAAGTTCTGAGAATTTGTACCTGCCCACAGAATCACTTTGCATCAGAACACAAAAGCAAATGTACTTCATAAAATTTACATTAGCAAAATTTTTCTTCCTGAAAGCCAAGCATCCATTTATAATCAATCAGTGCCTTCCCAAGCTTTTCTAAAAGGGTGTTAGACTAACAGGATATTTTCATTCCACTATTCTCTAGTACACAAAAAAACCTTTTTGTTGCTTGGAGTTCTTAAACAGTAGGGCGATAGACAGCAGACAAAGCTAAGATCACTTCTGTTTCACTTCCAAAGCTATTTCAAATGCATGTTTCTATTCTCTGTCAAAGATATTTATGGAGAAAAGAAAAACATATTTCAAAAAAGAAACTCTCAAGTATTTGAAAGGATTAGTCTTCCTAACCAAGTTATGTAGGGTTTGAAATAATAAAATAATATGCCTCTTAGCAAATACATCTTGTATACTCATTTAGAAAGCTTAGCATGTTGCAGCATACAAACCTTCTTTGACCAGTGCTCCCACTGGCCACAGGAATCGATACCAAATTCAAACATGGTTTCTTCTCCATTCACAGCTGGTAGTTCTTTCACTGCAGAGTGCTTCCGCAGGAACAGCTCCATTTTCAGCTTGTCATCTGGTTCCAAAAGAGCTCCGGCTGACCACATCACAGCGAAAATGAACAAGCGAGCAAGATGTTTCTCACTGAGCTGCTTCTCATCTCGGTCAGACAGTAAGCCCTGCAAAGCAGATGCAATATGTAACTTCTGCTCTCCTTGAACAATGACCCAGCACAAATAAGAGAATCAGAGAAAGAAAAGAGGAATGCCATATCTACCTGTAGGAGGTCAATAGCTTGTTTGATGTACATGCATTCTAAAATCGACATTTTTGGTGTCACAGCAGAAAAAACAAAATCCATCACATCCTGGCAAGGAAAAAACATCATTTAAAGATTCTGTTTACCATTTTCAATGGTATGATTTATTCTTAGATTAGACCAATTTCTTAATTTTAAATATATTCTAAACTTTATCCCAAACAATATTTTCTCCCATTTCTGGGATTATAAATATTCAGTTAGATCATGATTTTTTTTATAACAACAACATATTAGAAAAATAACTTTGATGTAACACATTTAGAACTATTCATATGAGCTTCATAAAGGAATTTCCTGATGAACAACTTGAAGACTGCTTTTCAGTTACATCAGGGATCTGCCATTTATGCTCTCTACTGGAGATTTTAATCTACCATTGCCATTTTTGTAGCAGGAGGATAAAAGTACTAGAATTGCTGTAATATTATGTATATGTGTGTATATATATATACATATAATCACAGATGACAAGTTGGAAGGGACCTAGAAGGATCACTGAGTCCAATGCATAACCTCACCACTATAAATTTCTGTTTATCTGATCTGTTCTGACTGCACGATAATGTCACTCTTGAAACCGATACTCCCATTTCCATGCAGAATCCTGACAGGATCCAAAGGGAATTTCGGAATTGATTTTAATGGAACTTGGACTTTCCTCATGTTTCTTCATAGTGATGGCTGCCATGCCTGCCTTTGTCAAGTGTTCTGCAGCATCTTGAGTAAAGATTCAAATTGATGGAAAGTCCTGAGACTTGCAGTGCAGAATTGTTTTAAAATATCAACTGCCATCCATAGTACAGACTGATGTAAATTATAGCCCATTTCCACCTTCATTTAACAATCTCTAATATAATTCCCTCCCTATGGGTTCCATTTGCCTTCATAATCTTTGGAAATGAACACTGCATGCTCATTCTGAGAACTGAAAGTACAACAGGGACACTATGGGAGACACTAATTTTGGAGGAATTCCATTTATAGGCATCAGGGAGAGAGATAAGACAACAAAGACTTTTGATCACCCAAAGATGTAAACAATTACCTAGATATTTTTTAAAAATCACTGAGCTGTTTAACCACATACTCACCAGCTTTGTTTCAATTTTTAGTTTAATGTTTGCTGCTAAAGTTCTCCAAGAACCTTATGCTGATATTTATTGGCACAGAGACTGAATCAAGATTTTTACCCATCCTCCTGAGTTCCATCTCATTAGAATACCAAGTAACAAACACAACAAATATATATATACTGATAAAAAAATTCCCTTGAGCATCTTAATCTGGAGTAGGGCTCATGGATAAGTGGTCTAAAAAGATAATCTGAATGTGGGCATACATAGAATCATAGAATGGGTTGGGTTGTAAGGGACCTTAAAGCTCATCTAATTCTATCACCCCACCATGGGCAGGGATATCACTCTATCAGCTTGCTTTCTTTGTTATTTCTTGATGCCTAGCAAAAGCGCTTCCACTTCTGTCTGCTGTTTTTTGTGGGTTTCCCCCAAAAATTCCCTAGAGTGCTCAGTTGAGTAACTGTGGGGGTTGTGGATGCCACATAGGAGTGCCCAGAAGCAGTGTGGGAAAATAAAGTCTAAAGACCTTTAGAGTTTGGACCTAAATCTCACTGACATTCAGCTTCTTCATCTGTAAAATAGACTAGATGTCTCATAGGGCACTGTAAATTGTTCAATAATTGATTTGACACACACAGAATAAAGATATTTCATGCATCAAAGTATTCTGTACTGTCAAGAGCCCAATTTTCACCAGAACTAGTTTTATGGTGCTTATGATTCCACTGAGGTTTCTTATTCCAGTGAGGTAATTCTTATTCTTTGAGTTTATGAAAAAAAAAAAAAAAATCAGTTCCACACATGCTTGTATGTTATTACTACTACCATTTTTGAAACAATATATGCAAGATCAAGACAGAAATTTGCATGAATGAACTTGAGTGAATTGTTTGGACAGGGGGACTGGAAAATGAGTTGGGTCATGACAAATATACATAAACTGTGAAGAATTTGGATCAGGAATTTGCTATCCCTTACAAGGAGATTGAAAAATGAAGTCAGATGCTACAAACTCATATGAAAATGAGAGATCCTTTTCCACAGAGTACAATAGCTATGGAATTCACTGTACTCTACAACACTCCTCAGGACAGTATGTTAGTAACATATTCAAGACAAGCACAAGAATAACACAATAATTTAAAGTTATTAATATTTGTAATATTAATTTTAACAACAGCATTAAAATATTATATTTAAGAAACTCTTTGGATTATATTTGCACTTCTATGCTCCAGAGGCAATACCAGCCTTTACACAAATTGGATTGGTGTGAGATTTAATGTGGAGGGAGGAATTAGTCACATCTGAAACTTAAGTTCCTACTAGATTTTTTTCATTTAAACAACATATAGACATGTTGAAACTTAAGTTACTCACATAACATCCATCACTGGTTTGAGCTTCACACTTCTCAGACAAACTTAATAACACCACTCATGTAATTATTTTGATTATTTCAGTTCTTTGGAACTGTCTCAGAAAATTACTTCTATTATCTAAGCATTTCTATTGCTTACAGGTAGCAGCATCAGTCATAAATAAGGATGCGGCAGCAGAGCTTTTAAATTTGAGAGACTAGAGATTTTTACTTGAAATTACTGCTAAGCAGGAAACATTGCTGACAAGAAAAGGAGGGTGAAAATCCAACCCCTCAATCACTGTTTTAAAAAAATCCTGTGGAAATACAAAAGGACTCTTAAGATAATCTTAAATCAAAATAAGGTTCGTTTGGGGGGTTGTTTGGGGTAGGGGCTTTTGTCTTTTGGGTTGGGGTTATTTTTAATCTATCGTTCTCTTTGGACTACCTCCTGACCTTTTATATATATATATATATATATATATATATATATATATATATAATATAAACTGGTGACTTACAATGTAATTTATAACATACATGAAAAGAATAAATACATTTTTGCCACTGATTCACAACTATTATTTTCTAATGTTTCCCTCCTTCCTGCTCCTTACTTTACCTTTATTAACAATGATTTTATCCAACATGAAGACTTTCAGTGACAAATACCGTTTTGATTAGCATAAAATATGAGAGTTGCTTGTAAGCAAATTGGAATTACTAGAGCAATTGCCTTACATCTATTTTGGTGGAATTTTAATTGATTTCAAAAAGCCTCTTAAAGTCTACTTAAAGACTGAGTCTCCTTGATTACTCTATTTCCATCTACAGCCTAATCTTCATTTTCTCTGAAAATCAGATTTTTTGTAAGATGTTTATATCCATTCTCCTCCTAATATTAGAATTAAATTCAACAAGATCTATACGTGGGGTTTGACTACCACTGCTGATGCATTATTTCAAAACTTTTCTTTTTGAATTTTATAATTTTTTTATCGTTTGAATTTTATCTTTTTTATGTAGGAGAAAATAATAACTATAAAAAGAGACATGTGAACACAAAAGTGGTGTTACTCTCATCTGTAAAATCAGTTTTATTGTTTCTATTATTTGAGAAGCAAAGACGGCACATTAAAAGTGAAAGAAAACTGCCAGCATGACAGCTTTCATTTACATTTTGATAGTTCTAAACGCAGCCTTCAGCACTGAAGTAACTTCATATTTCACTGCATTTTCATCTCTCACTCTAATAAAATACATATTTTTCTGGACTTTATTGCTATTGCTTCAGGCTTGGGCATTTTAAATGTTGTTATTATGTTTTCAGAGCCAGTTGTAGCATAAAATATAAATAGAACTGTTGCAAAGAAGCAGTAAATTGACCTACATATACATTACTTTGGAAGCATATTTTAAAATTCATTTTCAGAATTGTTTTTCTTGCTGCTGCAGTAAATACTATGTCATATCATTATGTTTTGGAGATAGAGCAAAATGAATAGCTTGTTAAAGATTGGATTTAAAGTAAATGGGCACTGAAATGAAAAATATTTGTAAGAAGACGCTTGTTAACATTCAGGGCATTCCAAACCTATATCAGTCATTGCTTTTATCATGATTTATTTCTGAAATGTCACTCAAAGTTCATTAAAAACTGCATTTTAAAAATATAACAGCAATTAAAAATATTACAGGAGAAACCCCTGTGAAATTCAACACCAATTATACAGATAAACTGGCAGGAGCAAGCTCATGGGAAACCCAAGTATATGGGCAGTTGCAATTACTTCACAGATGTTGAGGAAATCAGAAGATAAGACAAGATAAGAATAGTGACAGAATTGCAAAGACATAACTATTTGTTTAAAAAGTTCCAAAGCAAAAATATTTCAATGTAATTGAAAAAGTATACTACTGAGATTATGCTTCTATACCCACTGCTGAGTAAAACGACCCATAATATTATGAAACATTCCAAATGATTCAGTAAGCCAAGGCTTGCATGGAGATGGAAAAACATTTAGAATTCTTGCTTTGGATCTACTGATTGAACACAATTTAGTCAAACAGTGTATCAAAGAGATGCCATTTCAAAAATTTCCTTTGGAAGAGAAACATGGATAACAAAATCATAAGAGACAACTATAGTCACCTATGCTGAGCTTTGGAACAGCACAGAACAGCACACTACCCTGGATTAATTCAAATTATAGCATGTCTTTTAAAAATAACTGAAGGATCAAATGAATTCCTGTTTTACCAGAGTAAATCTAGTTTAATTTCTTTCTGCATTTACTTCCTTATATTTAAAACAAACAAGTTTACACACTTTCTTTGTGTATCCTAACAAAAATTAAAATTGCAGTAACAATTACAAGCAAAGAGAGTATCTGTTTTGTAAATATGCAATATAAAATAATCACAGGTTAAACAATTCTTTGCCAACTAAAGTATGCCAACAAAACAAAATATCCAAATTATTCATCTGTTATAGTTTCAGTCATTCATTAATGTTAGAGATGATTTTTTCTCTCTCTCTCTCTTTTTTTTTTTTTTTTTTTTACATAAACAAAGAGATGAGAATAATTAAAAAGAAAATTTAGGGAGAAACAATGCTTCACTAAATAAAGAATAAGAAATGCAATTTTTTTTTTTTCCGGAAGTGGTTAATTCTTAGTTAATTCTAAGTTAATACTTAATTAAGTACCTGAAATACATCATTAAAGCAATTCCATAGGACATCAGAGTACGTAACAGGTAGTGTTTGCAGCCAAGCCTTTAAAATAGGTTTCCAGTCTAACACAGAGGAACTCATGAAGACCATCCCATTACGAGAAACTGTTGCAGGGGAAGCATTGTCAATGTTGTGAGGTTCAAAAATAATCTTGCAACTGGGGGACATTGGAATACGATCTCCATTGGCCAAAGTAAGGGTCTTATTATCATCCAGAACAGAGTTCAGATTTTCAATCCATATTGCATCAACGGGTCCATCCAAAACTATCCAGATATGCTCACCCTAAAATAAAAAGGAGAGACACACACATGCAGCTTTACTCAATTGACCAAAAATACACATTTACTTAATATCATAGAATGTACTCTTGGATATAATTAGAGTCGTAATTTGGTGCTCGGCATGAAATGCAATTTTTACCATTTTCTCAGTGATTCCTTTGTTGCCTTGTGTCAAACAAAAGAAGGATATTAAAGAATAGTGCCAAAAATTGATTTGCACTGTACTAAGCATAAAGCTGTATCTTTCTTCTACAAAAGTGCATCAGCCAGCCTAGCATCCATCAAGATGAATGAAAAAATTTCCCATACAATGCAATCACAGACACAGTCACAAAGTGAGTCCTTGTGGGATGTTATACAAGTATTTCACATAAGGCTTCCCATTTTCCAAGTGAGAACTGAATGACTTTTCAGAAGATGTAAGTGTAATCATGATTCCATGAAACATGATCTGCAGGTTTGATAGGAGAATTGGGAAATGTCTATATCGATTTCTTACCCAAGCCTCTTACATTCTCATATAACTAGTGAAAAACAGTGGTAATGACACAAAATCAGATAGGAGAAAATTAACTTTCCTGTCCTTACGTCAAAACATGAACAGATCCTGCTTTTGTGTTTGAATGGTAGGATCACCTGCTTACAGAAGGAAGCATATCCCTTAAAATATTTTCCAAATTAATTCTGGAACCCCAAATGCTTGGGAAGCCTAGTGTTATCTGGCATATATATGTTATTCTGACTCTTGTGTACATAGAGCTCACTAGACGCAAAGCAAAACTAACACTGCATATTCCCATTTGATTCAATAATGGAAGATCTCTCAGATAAATGACAGGTAATGAGACCTTATGGAAACAATATTAAATGTCTTTATTAACTATCATGATACAATATCCATTACCTTCTTTGCTTTTAAAGTTTTTCTCCACAATGTAGAGAAAATACCATCTGTCCAGTCATTTGTAGCAACATCAAGGGTACCAAACATCTGGGAAGCTGTGATTGCCTTTGGGTTCATTCTCATCTCTTTATGAGGAGCACCACAATCTGTCATTGCTTTCATCAAAATATTAATACATTTTGTCTTTCCTGCACCAGTGGGACCTAGAGTCATCATACCTTAAAACAACACAAACATGGTTTAAAACGAAATGTCAGTATGTCATGCTACCATTTAATGGTTCATTGCATCAATGATCTTTGTTTTAGTTTTACCGAAAGCCAATATAAAAGGATGTTTCTCACTCCATTTAATGTTGATTGAAACAGAATTTGAAAATATTATGAAAAGACCTCTATAAATGTCTGCTCTATTATGATAGGCAAGCCTATGTGGGTCTGTATCCTCCCTCAGGCAGTTCTTTTCCTTTTTCTAATGAGAAAACACAACTGCCTTTTGATGTTTGCGTGCAATGACATTGACATGACTGGTGGCAAACAAAACCAGTAATTTCTAAATATATTTAATGAGAATGGGTAACTTCCAATGATACACAAAATCGAATGTATCTTTCGGAAGCAAAAGTAACAAAAATATGTACCTACATCCATCCATGATGACATTTTAATACATCTTTCTTACATAAAACCAGTTAACAGCAATAACACTTAATTTCATCAGGATATACTTACGCTGCCTGAGGAAAATGAATCATGTCCTCAACAATAAATTGAGCCTACAGTTGAACTTTTTTCGTTATGTTTTCTAGATCACCTATTCAAGAGGCCCAGAATCCATCCAAAATCAGATGAAACATTCAAACTGAGACTTCTAAAGTCATTTCAGGAAGCTAGATAACTCCTATTAACCCTAAAGGCAACTGGACAACGCAATTCTCAGTTGGCTTTGAAAATGTCTTCAACAAATGTACCAACAGAACAATCCCAAAACCTAGTTACAAACCTAATCCAACACAATCCAGATTCCTTGATGTTTTCTCTAAAACTATAGGGAGCGGGATGTTCTCCAAAACAATCTGAGGACCCAGAAAATCACTTCCTTGTGCCATATGTTGCATATGGGGAAATCTAATAATAATTCAATGTTAACAGAATGGCCTTTCTGCTGGTTTCAACGGTATTTCAATTAAAATTGTTATGCCAAACAGATTTCAGGATCCATGAACTAAATCTCCATGCATGCATGTGTGTGTGCGTACGTGTGTACAAGCACTTCACGTGCACACACTGCCTCCATTTCAACTAAGAGAAGTCATACATTTTAGAGATTTTTTTCTTGATTTTTTGAAATCCCATGGCAACCTCTCCATAAATCCAAGCATCAGCGAGTAGGACAAATGGAAGTCAGGAAAATAATCTTCTTCCCTCCATGCAATAACTTCTGTCATAGAAAGGCCTGAGTATCCAACTGTTTGGCCAGTTGGAACTACATGACCTGGAAAGAGTAGGGATGTGTAGAGAGAAGAGGCATCTAAGCAGAATGTCACAGTGGGTCCTGAAGATTTTTGAGGAACAGTGAGTCTGTGGTGTCTCAGAGATCTTCTCAGAGAACAGCTTCTTCTAACATGAGGTACATTTAATGATGACTGAAAGTCATTAAAATTTCCATGGTTCTTATATAGAAATAGTTATGGTTTGATATGGAATACTGAATCCAGCTATCTGGATGTAAATTATTAATTCTTCACAGCATGAACCAGTTTTTTCATCTAATCAATAATCTGAATTAAAAGTTTGAGGCATTAAGGGCTCATACTGTGCTATGTGAGTGAGTATTTCCTTTTATTTGTTTTATCAGTTTAAGCTTACTATTATTTCATTATTACATGATAGGGGAGAATAAGAAAGGATGACATCTTCATAAATATTTTCCCCTTTAGTTATGTTTCCTTTATATTTTCCCCTTATTATATTAAAAAGCCATTAGTTGTTAGAGGTTAGTGGCAGGGGGGGGCATTTAAAAGCTGGGATACTTTTTTTTCCACTCAGCTATGAATTGCAAACCTGGATTTACTACTGTCTTTGATACCTTTCCTAGGACAGGGTAGTATTTTGTGCACTGTAAAAATGCACTTTCATAGAATCACAGAATGGTTGAGGCTGAAAGGAACTTGTTGTCTTGTCCAACTCCCCTGGTCCAGCAGGAGGCAGGCTTCTTTGTCCTCAGTATAAATGGCAAGAATCAATCACAAAGAAAATACCTGAACTTACATAGCTCTTACATCTTAATCACAGAATTGCAACTTTGTTCAGAACAGAAAGATTTACTTCCACAGAATATTCTGAGTTGGAAGGGACCCACAAGGATCATTGAGTCCAGCTCTTAAGTTAATGGCCCGTATAGGGATCAAACCCACAACCCTGGTGTTCATTGTATCGCATGCATGGTAGAATCTATGGAAGTAAAGGTTTGAGAGGTTATTTTTGATAATCCTCTCAGCATTATAATCTCACAGTAACATTAAACTTGAGCTTCATGACTGAGCTCTAAGGGCAACAATTGTTTTCAGAACACTGAACAAAATTGCTGTCTCTGGATTCTAATGTATACATTTTAACTTGTTCTACAGAAATTTCAGTCACTGAAGGCCACACTCATACTTCCCATAAAAAAGTAACACAACAAAGCTAAAATATCACTATGTGTGCATTGCACACTGAAATAAGGTCATAACTGCTTCATAGCAAACTATCCACACAGGCTTTAAAAATTACATCTGTTCAATTTTTAAATAAATTTTTCCTGAAAATAATCTCCATTCTGTAGTAGATAATATAAAAAAATATTGCTTTTATGCAGTCTCAAAACCTCATGTAGCATGCTAACCATGTCGGACTTGTTGAGTTTCATACAGCTGAATAAGTTTAAGTATCCATGGTGGATGATGAATAAGCCCTGCTTTCTCTGTCTCTTTTCGGATGGCCGACTGTAGTTCAGGATACCCAGCTTTATCCAAAGTAATTCCAGGGAATAGGTCATTAATGAGACTCATAAATAAAGGTTCATCTTCATCCACCTGTGAAAGATAAAGTAGGGGGAAATACATTATTTATTTATTGAAATTATTATTTTAGCTGTAAACAATCTTCAAGAATACGCCATTTGAAAGAGGGCAGTAGAAAATACAATCTTTTCCAAAGCAAATATTATAATTATCCACTAGTTTTATGAAGTGAATTTCACAAATGCAATCACAAGTAATAATTTCCATATTAAATACTTAAAGCTTATAAAAATGTTAACAATACAGTTTTCTTCAATATATACACACACACACATTTCTTCATTTATTACATAAGTTTGCAAGATTTATTCCAATCATATTTTGCCTGAGAATTTTTATAGTTTTTTTCCTTCTGTAAATCACTGAAGCACTGCTATGGGTTGGTTTGAACACATGTACCACTGCACTGAATAGACGATCATCAGAAAAAGAGTGACTCCATCACAAAACTGGCTCCCAAGGTAAATACGCAGAGTCTAGACATGCTATAACCTTTTAATTACAGCAATAAAAAGAAAGATGAATACTTTAAATAGTATTATTGAAAGACATTAGACTATACAAGTAGGCGTTAGCTGCTTCCAATTACCTCACTTACTGCAATTCTTACGATGTTCTGAAAAGGCAACAGACTCCCAAGAAATATATAAATTGAAATTCTGGATTAAGAAGGGTCTTTGATGACATTATTAAAAGTTAATACAATGTATTCTTCCTTTCTCTCCTTAGAGCAGAAAGAATTAAAAACAAGAGCCAATTTGAGGATCAGGTAGGTCCCCTAGGATCTGATGGTATTTCCAACGATTTTTTCAGCTAAAGCTTCTGATGTGTTTTCCTCTCTTTAAAAGACAAATAATGCTCACATAGTAACCGTACTCTGATGCTCCACTCACTGATTTATCACTGATCATATTAAAAACTGAAAAATAATGTATCCAACCACTGAAGAAAAATAGCTTTTCAAAGTGCATAATAAATGCCCTTAAAAATGTAATCAAAATTCTCAATTGGGGAAAGTCACCAGTGTTACAGTACCAGTTTGGAGAGGTTCATGTCCCGCAGAACTCTCATCACAACAGTTTTCTCTGGTTCTTGGGGATTAGATCTTTTCACTGCTCCAAGTGTTCTTAAAACAGACAGGATATTTCTAAGCCCAAAGTCATAGTGAACCTTGAAATAATGCATAAACAAGGTTGGTACTATAAAGATCAAACACTTCAAAATCTAGAGAGGGCTGAAAACTAAATTCATTAAATAAATAAATGTTATTGAACTTTCAAATACGATGAAATTCACAGCTCATCTTTTCAACTACATCTCCAGTACTGTTGTTATTAAATCCCACAGATATTTTCTAGTGTTGTATGTCTGTATCTACCAAGTGTCCTTTTTGGTGGTAGACTACCATTTTTACAAGTCGTCTGTAACAGAGCTGCATCTTCTAGCATTTTGCTAAATTCATAAACCAAACTACATCTCCAGACTACCCTCTGCTTTCTACTTGCACAAGGACTGTTGCTATCTTGATGTACGGTTCTGGGATTCATGACTAAAAGGGCCGATCTGTTGTTGATATTAAGAAATATGCTGAAATTATTCAGATACAATTTGTTATATGTAAGTCTATCTTAATGTTCAATGTTCTCAATGACTTTCTGCTTTGTGGAGGGATTCCTAACAACTTTGTTCAGAACAGAAAGATTTACTTCCACAGCCATGTGCATCCTAGAGGTATATCTAACTAGCTTTGGACTTAGGGAGGCAAGGTCTGGCCTATCTTTCCTTTTTCTAACTGGCACAACTGAACATCTGCAGGGTCATACAAACATTCTCAACTAATTTTTGCACTTATACCAGAACATACAAGTCTTATTTAACACAGATTCAAAAACATATATAAATATAAATATAATATAAATATAACTGCTGGCTGCTCAGAAGACTAAATGTTAAAGACAGACACGATAGGAGATAATCAAGATATAATTGTAATTGGAGAATATCTGCCCCCTCTGATTAATCAGAAATGTTTTTGAGACCAAGAGTATAGACTCTTTTTTACTCTATCTATTGTGTGTTGCCCTTGTCCAGCCTCCAGCCACGCATCCAACTACTCTTTCACTTCCCCTGCTCAACAGAACAGAGTGAAAAAAAGATAAAAAGAAAGTTCTTTAGAACTTTAGTCAATATAAAGACAGAGACATACTCACTAATTAACATCACAGACAAAATAGACTTGACTTGGGGAAAAATAATTTAATTTATGGCCAACTAAAATATATTTGGATGGTGAGAAACAAAGACAAATTAAAACAGCATCTTTTGCACAGACCCCATCTCTATTTTCCAGGTTGACAAATTGGAACAATACACTGAGTAAACCCCAGAATTTTCATCAAGGAATAACTTATTGATTTAGTTTGTAGATGATATATATCTGGTGAACTGGATCGTAACTAGAGTTCAAAATTACTAAGAGAAATTCAATACATTATTTATGCGTAATCCAATGAAATAAAGGCAAAATACTAAAGATGGAAACAACCAACTGCACAAATAAAGAGTAATAACTTCTATTCATTGAGTTGTGAAACAAGTCAGGTGCAGAAAGCTTTGCAGAAAAATATCTGACATTGGACTGAAGCCACAAACTCCCCAATGACTTATCTACAATTATAGTAGGCAATAAAAATAGAAGTGTCCTTTTTAGAAGAGTTGAAATGATATTTCCCTCGTAGTTGGCACTTCTATACTGTGCCCAAAAGCTGGATTCCACATTTGAAGTTGAACCCTACTGAAGAGAAATTAGAAAAGAAATTAAAGTTATCAGTTGAATAGAAAACATGCTATATCAGGAAGAAGTAATAAAAAATCTACTGTAGAAGTAGGAAGAGTGAAAATGTAGGAAGAGTTATGACAAAATTCTTCAACATGCAAAAGATACCTGCAAAGAGGAAGACAGGAGGAATAGAAAGGGGAAACAGTAATGTACTACAGTAGAGCAAGGGATATTCAGTTTAACATTTAGTGAAAACGTTGTGACTGTAATGAAAACAAAACTTCGGAACAAACTGCCAGGGAAACTGCAAGCTATCTGTCAATAGAAAGTGTTAAGGAGAGTCACAACGATTATATCAAATTATTTAATTATTTCTTGTCCTCCAGAAGGGTAAATGAACAACCGCTCAGGGCTTTGCCCAGCTTCTTCTTCTATTATTCAATCAGGTGGCAAGTTGCTACCAGTTGAAAAAGTTAGGTATGAACATTCAGCCACTTACCACTAGGAAATCTCATATTCAGAATGGAAACATTAATACAAAAAGATAACATCATGTGATGTTTGGAAAGCACATTGTATGTTGATAGCAAAGTCAGGTATCATTTGGTAAACAGTATGTCCTAGTGAAATGTATGGAATCATGACAAGAGTTGATACATTTCTTTTTTCCCTTGTTAGATGACCATCATTAACATACTGGAATGAGTCCAGCAAAGAATGACTAAGTGAGCAGAAAAGAGATGATGCTAAAAATTTTCAATGGGGGAAATGGCAGCTGTTTGCACTATTAAGATTCTTTACACAGAAAAGGTACTGAATATCTCCATCCTTGGAGATATTCAAAACTCAACAAGTGCCTTAACCACCTGCTCTAAATTGACCCATGCTGGGCTAGGACTTGGACAACGCGACCTCTGGAGGTCCCTTCCAACTTACTGGAGTCTATGTCTATTAAAGTGATGACTGCGCTAAATTTGAAGAAATACTTTCATAGCTATTAGAAAATTTAAAATAAGCTGAAATTACTTTTAAAGACAGGTTTTCTGGTGCATTCCAACTGACCTACAGGATGGGTGGTTCAAAGAGACTATCATTTATATACCTTAATCAGTCTGCTAGGTTTACAACTACTTTGCCTTTCAGGAATGGCACAGCTAGAATTTACTGGCAAATGTGGATTATGAGTTATTTCCTTGTTATATCTTTTAACAGCAGGGAAAAGATTGCACTTGAGCAAAATGCAGTGGTACAGCCAATGCTCTAATAAGAAAGAATCAAAAAATGGGAAAATAAAAATCTCAGTACTGGAGATTTTTAGAGTACTTGCTCCACGGGGAAAAGAAAAAAAAGAACGAACAAACAAACAAACAAACAAACAAAAAAACCCCACACCCCAAAACCAGGATATCAGTGGTTTTCTCCATATGAAAGTACCTTAAATAGATGATACTCAAAAAGGGATTACTGCCTCATTTACTTTCAAGCTTTGTTAGGTTTTTCTTTTCAGTTTCTATGGTTTTCCCTAAGCTGGGTGAGGTTTTGTGGAAGGAGGCAGTAGGGAAGAAGTCCTGTAACAAAGACAAATAATTCAGCTTTGGGGGCTCTGTCAGAGTAACTCTTTCACAGGCTTGTGGACACCTTAGGTTTCCTACATTTGCTAAGGACTATTCTTTTATTTTACTGTTTATTTTTTTTCTTTACTGAAGGAGATGAGTCAATCAGGGTGCCTTTGGCTACTTGTGAGTCAGAGTTTCTCTTTCTACAGTCTGCATTTGTGTGCGTAAAATGTCTGGAGGACTTAATGTATTGCTTCTGGCAAATTCTTTTTAGATTTTCCGGGACTTAAGTTCAGCTGGTGAATGGTTGTTTGTTTTATTTTCTTCTGATGATATATTGCACTTTCTGAAAACAGGCAATATTCTGCCATTTCCTATTGCATTGGTTCTTTATGTCATCCTGATCTTTCCAGTCAACTGCCTGGATACCGAGCATTACTTAACTTCAAATTCCAAATTCACCATTGAAATTAAATAAATAAGTTCCACTAGGAAAGACAGATTAATACGAATCATAGAATCACAGTATGGTTTGGGTTGGACATGACCTTAAAGATCATTTGGTTCGAACACCTCTGCTATGGGCAGAGAACCTTCCACTAGACCGGGTTACTCAGAGCTCCATCCAATCTGGCCTTGAACATTTCCAGGGATGGGAAATCCAGAACCTCACTGACCAACCTGTTCCAGTGCCACACTACTCTTATAGAAAATAATGTCTTACTAGTATGTAATTGAATAAGCTTCCAAAAAGACTGTCTGTACTTTATAATTTTAGTTTTCTGGCTAGACAGAAGCAATTTGTATCCCTCTGTACTCTTAGAAACATTTTCAGTTCATGAGACCTCCGTATCTATATAATCACGTATTGCATCAAATGTACTCCCCAGCCTACAACAAACTTCACAAGGAACTTCAGCAAGTGATTCCAATTATTCCACTACTACTTCAACTATGAATAATGGGGGAGGGAAATAACAACACATATTCAAGTGAGGAAGTGATGGACTCAACTGAGAAGAAAAAAGTCCAGTCTGTAGTGGACAAGAGAGACATCAAGAATGACAAAACAGCGTGGGAAGTGGCCAAGCTCAAGTGTATTTGTGAAAATAAGGAAGGGCAAAGAGAACAGCATCATGGCAGAAGCTCTCACAGCAGAAGCAGGTGCCAATTGGACATGCCAGTTCACTAAGGTATGCAGCATGACAACAAAACAGGAAAAATTAGACCTTTGTGTGCAGTTATGGGGCTACAGCCTAACAAGGAAATGTGGTGGGATAGCTGCAATAGATGGATATAGGCTCTTTAGGAAGGACAAGCCAGGAGGACTTGATGGACAGTTGCCCTTTAAAGTGAAAGTGTGGGAATCCTTTCCCTTAGGATGGCTAATGAGCCAGTTGAAAGCATCTGTGTTAGAATTAGAGGGCTGAACAACCTTGTGGCAGATGTCTGCTGCAAACGTCCTGATGAGGAAAAAGCTGATTAATCTTTCTCCCCAACAACTAGAGTTAGCCTCACCTTTGCAAGCCCTGATCCTCACTAGGGGCTTGACACACCCCAGTATCTGCTGGAAAAGCAACATAGCAGGGCAAAGGCATTCTAGGAGATTTCAACACTGTCTCCATTAACATCCTGACAGAGAAAATGGTGACTAGACAAGATGGTCAAACACTTCAACAGCTTGACCAAAGAGGCTGTGCAGTCTGTATCCTTGGAGACATTCAAAGCTCATCTAGACAAGGTGCTAAGCTACCTGCTCTCTTTGACTTCAGTTTGAGCAGAGGTATAGGCCTTATTGACCTTCAGAGTTCTCTTCTAAAGTCAGTTTTTCTCTGATTTTATAATTGTATATAATGGATTTATACAAGAGCAGGACTGCCCAAAGGGCTGCTGATAGGCACAGGCAGGAGGACATAGGAGCATACTACCACAGGTTTGCAGAAGGTTGTGCTTCCTGGCTCATATTACTGAGTATGGAATGATCCAGGATATCACGCATGAAGTAAACTGCTAGAAGTAAAGATCAGCATAGCAGGCTTCTCTTATGGATACTGTACATGTGTGAGATGGTCCTGAAGAAATGATAAATACAGATGGAAAACTATTTCCTGCAGACATCATGGCTTGCATAGTAAGAACCATGGAATTTAAGTTATCACAGAGATATAAGCACAAGATGCAAATATATAATTGTGATGTAGCTGGGTGTAAGGGTTGTGCCCATGTGCACACTCAGAGCACTTGGTCACTGATTTTCACTAATGTCAAGGAACTCCCTTGCTAGCACCAGCCCATATGAGGCAAAGGACTGACCTGAGACAAGGTGATTGAGCTACATGTCTTCACAACAAAGCATTTGACTAACTGGTACAGAAGTTTTCCAGATGAGGATTTCAGACAGTTTCACAGAGTCTTCCAGGCAGTTCCTACGATCCCTAGGCCAACTGATAAGCTTTACTTATATGCCTCAGGATGTTAATTAACATGATGAGCGGAGAGTCTTGCTATCTCAGAGGCTCCAGGGCAGTTTCTGCTGCAGAAATGACCAAACTGCACATAGAAATTCCTTGTGCAGATGCAGCAATGATTATGCATAAATCATTGTACACTATTAAGATATTTAAAATAAGTTCTGTAAACAGTTAAGTTTTGTTTAGGTGTGAGCACTAAATTTTTAAGTAATCTATCCAGGAGTGAACCACTTCTAACACCTGTGACAGCAGAAAATGAGCACAGCACTTTACCAGACGTAGAAGGCCAAATTTCTGATGCCTGCCTACACACCTTTTTCACACTGAAAGAAAGAATCATGTCCAGGACAAAAAAACACCACACAAATTGAGGCAATAAGAAAACTTAGTCCTACAGAGGTCAAACCTGAAGAAAAAAAAAAAAAAAAAAAAAAAAAAAAAAAA
>NW_020955389.1:2154166-2233398 GCF_003031625.1 Empidonax traillii | reverse complement strand
TTTTGTTTTAACTCTGATGCACTAAATATGATGCACCATTACCTTATCCTGCTATTGTCCAAGATTCTACATGGAAATTGATATAATGACTAATAAATACGTGGTATAGAACTGAAATCAAATAATGGATGGATTATGTGGAGAATGTAGTCAATATGCCCAGGTTCCTCAGGATCCAACCAGTGCAGGCATTTGAGCCATAATGTATGTACCATTCATGTGATTTCTCATTGAGACCCTCTAGTGGACAGCCAGCACAGGGTATTCAAAAGGCAAGAACTATTTTTTTTTCTACTTATATACACACCATACCAAACAGAACAGCACTTTTCTGTTTCTAGTAGCACTAGGCAAGACAGTGCCTTGTAGATGTTCTTCAGTTATTTACAATTCTTACACTGCCTCTTCAATAGATCTAGCCTTCAAAAGTGGAGACACTGAAAAATGTGTACTCCAGAAAGTTCAGCAGAGCAATGTACACCATTCCTCATAACTTCTCCAGTAACTGCACTCTGCTTAAGAATCACAAATCAAACTTCCTTTAGTACTCAATTTACTGTGAAAAATAAAAAGAACATGATCATTTCAGACTCTGTTCCTGGAACACGAAATAGAAAACCCTAAAAAATGAACAGGCTCATAAGTGTGAAAATAATTGCATATTCTATTAAAGTATATTGTCTATATATTGTTCCAGTGACAGCTTACAGTTGGAAAAAATATTTATTTTACCTGTTTAGATAACTGCTCTTCACACAGTTTGTAGAGTGTATAGAATTTTTGACTAAGGACTTGGTTGTCTCGGAAACCAGCACTTGCCAGTTTGACTCGCATAATAATGCTACGGTCAGGCACCATCATAGCAACTGTGCGAAACTGAATCTTCAGATTTTCGGGAAGTTCCTGTCGTCCTGCATAGCCAGGGTTCTAAAAAAATACAGTATATAAACCAAAACATTATATAATGGAAGCAGAATAGGAAGGTTTATCTTCTCTGATAATTATTTGGCAAACACAGAAGCACATGTGAGATTACAAATGGTAACTTGAGCATGTCACAATCACACATAACTACACAGATGCCTCAATACTACAGTTTATAAAGTATGGGGAATCTCACGTTATTTGGAGATGTCCAAGGCACACAGATATAGACAGACAACCCTTTACAAATCTCGTTGGAGCTGTTTTATATGGTTACTTCCTCAGGGTCTTGATAGTGTTCCAGCATTGGAAGTTACTGTCCCCAGTGAGAATTCCCAGACCATTTCAGTGTAAAGTCAGTCAGGCAGCGCAAGCCATTGCTGAATATAATTTAAACTAATGGATCTGACCTCTCACTGAAGATGTCTAAGTCATTCATGTGACTACTGCATGGCTCAGTTGTGACAACAGTCACTAACTGTGCAGTGATAACTTCTTAAACCCTTCCAGCTCTTTACAAACTGTCTTCACATGGTCTTTGTATGCTACTAATTTGCCCTCTTTTCAAATTACAGTGATAACATTGAGTCCTTTTCAAAGGTAGTACACCCTAAAATAAAGACAAATGCGCCTATTTTGAGTTTTTGGTTTGTAGGTAGCTGAGGAGAGGGAGATACAAAGATGCTTTTAGGGTATTCTTATACTTTCCTGCAGCTTTGCCTCCTGCACTGCTAGAAGCAGTCCACAGGCACCAAAGATAAATCTTCAGAAGGCCAGTGAACCAGTGGGAGGTTGGCTTCCCTCATGCTGTCTTGTAGGACTGTTGTCAAAAGTTCTTCACAGGTGGTAAAATACTGACCAGACCAACTACAGTCCTTGTAGCGGTCAACTACTTCTGGTTTACTTTGACAGACTTTGACCAAAAATATGAGAAGGTTGAGTTTAATCTCAATCTTTCAAATATGCAACTAAAAAAGTCCTTAAAATACGTAGTTAATTGCATACCTCAAGTCCTAAGTTCCAGTTTAAAAATGAGGCAAGAGAAAATAATATCTTTATTATTTTACCAAATCATTGTTCAAATTGCATTCAATATTTTCTAAAAGACAGTCCCAATGATTTCAACAGGTATAAATTTCAATAGGAAATGGGAAAGATGCCATTTACACATATTTACAGACATACCATAGTCAGAAATATACCAAATTCTCTGTCCATGTCAACAACATCACCATCAGTGAAAGTGAACTGAGGTTTCTTTTTTTTCTTACACTGAAGTACAATATATATCTGCTGAGCCGCTACTGATAAAACTGGAAGATCAATGCGGTTAAATTCATCAAAGCAACCCCATGCACCTGACTGAGCTAAACCTAAAAAAAAAGAAAAAAGGAAAATATTTTGTTAAAATATCAGATCAAAGAAGAGTAATTTATATATAAAATAGAGCATGTTCTATACAGCTTAATGTAACATGAGAAGAACAGGGAAGGTGAACACAGAGTAAAACGAGAAGTAAAACCAAAATAAATTTGGCTGAGCATTAATGACACACAGAAAAAGAATCACTGCTTGAAAGAAAGATACACAAACTTCTTTACAAAGAATTCCAGACTTCTATAGCAACCATAAGGCAGAAAGTGTTCAATAATATAGTACTTAGCAGCATAAATACACATATAGCATAGAAACTCATGTATGCAGGGGGTGAAATTGTCAAAGTTGAGCTTGAGAGATACCTACCTACATGAAAAGCACAAAATCAAATAGAGATCACTACATTTCTGACAGAAGCATTGTAGTATTTTATAGCAATTCATAGTTAAAAAATTGTTGGAGATTAGCATCCTGCTGTTCTAGAGAGAAGAATCTGATTTCACACTTAGAACTGTTATTTGGAACTGGCCATGGAGTTCTAGACAGACAGTATTACGCATAAATATCACGAAATTAATGGCTTCTGGGACAGTAAAGTATTCCTTCTGTGTCACGTTACTAGTATTGAAATAGGACAGTGGCAGCTTTCCAGAGCAATAGTGGGAAAACTGTGTAATCCTCTGCTATTCCACATCCATTTCACAAGAGAAAAGGCTACTAAGTCTATGCAGGAGCTTCATGGATGCCATCTCTCCCTTCCCAAATCCCACTCTGGACTAGTATTTCCTATTGCTTGGGGCCAGCAAGAGTCTGGGTCAGTACCTACAAATATTCAGAGGGGTTTTAATTCATTTCACTGGTGGAGCTCTGCTTGGCTTAAGCCAGTAGAAGGCATTGCTAAATCCAGGAAAAAGCATATATCCAAGAAAAGGCATCTGTGTGTTTGCAGTGTTGAAAAACTAGGCCCAGAGCTCCCTCAAATCCCCATATCTTCTATATCAAAGCCTATAGCACTGCTAAAATAAATCAATGGGTGGTTTATTTATAAAGATAATTCCTTAAGACACTTAAGCTAATTGAAGAGAAAGTACTAAAAAATCAATAATAATATGATGAAGACATACCTTTTCACTTTGTCTTATTTTCTCTTTCATGTTTTTCTTCTCTTGTCTTTGCTTGACCTGTTCTGCTCATATTATCCTACTTCCCTTCCCTCTACTTTTCCTCGTCTTATCTTCTCTTGCCCTTTAAGGTGTTCCTCTAGGAACTCTCATCTTAATTCAAACCCTCTTGAGGCCACTTTTATGTTTATTTTTTTACATTCATGTTTTGTGCTTTTTTTTCGTATTCAATATTCTTTTAATATTCTTGATCTTTTTTATCTGTGTAATTTTGGAAGAACTCTTTAACAAAATTAGAAGTGTCAAACCAGATCAAAACCAGTGGTAGTATAGCCAAAATTGGCTCCTTAAAAATTGATTCAGCCAGGGTAATACTGCAGACCTCCCTTGAAATTCATCTCCATTCCATATGTAATCTTCTCCTAAACTGCTTCTGTGATACTATAAGGAAAAAGATACTCCAAGGGAAAAGAATTTGAAGAGAATAAAAAGTCTCATGGACTTAATTAAAAAATTTAAAGGTAAATGGAATATATACAAATACCACAATGCCATAATGAGACAAAGATTAAAGTAATTCTATAGAGAGTTATGAAATTTAAAACATGAAATATCCAATCCTACTGTCTTTAAAAAAAATGCAGAATGTTCCTTGACTTCACTGGTGTGGCAGCAAGTCCTTCAACTGATGTTCTCCCTGTTGTGTGTGGAATATGAGGGCCTTGGATGCAACAGGAGGCCTTAATTGCCCTGACCAGCCTTACCTGAGGCTTCTACCCACACTCCGTTCTGCAGTCCAAGAGTTCCATTTCAGCTCAGGCATGTCTGAACTGTGTTGTGTGTAGGGCTGTGCACAGTCCTATTTTCTCTTATGCTGAACTTCTGACTGAGCTTCCTGGAGGACTCCAGAACTCCACAGGTCTTACCTCCAGTCCTGCCTGCTGCTGTTTCTGATTGAACTTCCTAGATGGATCCTGGATTCAGCTGGTTATTTCACCTTATCTGATGGTCAGTGGACAGCTGACGGAATAAGCTGTCAACAACCTGCCTTGTTTAGGTACTGTGGGACTGTGCCCTGGTGAGTGAAGTTCCTGCCCCTGCCATTATGGTAGTCACCCTGGCTTGTCTTCCCTCATAGAGCTGCCCCATTCTTGCTGCTCCCTAATAAAAAAATTATGGCAGATATTTTTCAAAAGCAGTTGTCCCTTTTGTTACATGTCATATGACTCCTAGGACCCATTCTAAAAAGAACCCCCAAAAGAGTGGGTTTTTTTTTACTTTGTTTATTAAACATAAATATCTACTCTTTGGGATGCCACAAGGAAAAGTTCTAAAACTGGATATTTTTTAACTAGAAAACTCAGTTCTGTATAATATTGTCTCTTACACTTATTGTCTGTATCTTCAAGGGTTTTGAAAGCAATTTCTCTATAGAATGGTGAGGTTCAGTTCTAACTGAATAATTTTTCCTTGGGAAAGGAAAAAAAAAATCACTTGTTCTGTAATGCCACCTGCTGCTTGGAGTTAGGAAACCTGACTCTCAGCAAGACCTCAATCTGAAATGGGAAAGAATAAGTTACCAAAGTGGTCAGGATAAGAAGGCAGAAACAAAGCAAGGATACAGAGTCTAGATATCTGAATTGATACAAGTCACAAACAGTTTAATAGAAGTTTTTAATAGAAAAAGTGGATCACCAAGGAGTCAGGAGAAAAGGTGCTAACAAAGAGATACGGACGTTCTTACAGAAGAAACAGAGAAGAAGATGACAACAGCTTGGTGAGATCAAAGACAAACCCATTCCAATGAGAAACAAAGTCTGATATCCTTGCTGTGGACTGATGACTTCAGGTAAAGCAGACACCTAGTAAATTACTTCATTTGATGTTATGAGCACATTCATATTTAGTCAGTAAGCAAGCGAGTCCAAACCCTCTTCTGTTTATTACCATTGATTAAAATAAACCTGTGACACTAAAGGTCCGCACACATGATAAAAGACGTGCAACTAGAAGCTGACACAAAGCTCTGGGGGTTACAAGAGATGCTTTGAGAAACTTGTGACCTTGACTGAAGGTATTCACATGCACAGGTAGTTCAGTTTCAAGCTTAGAAATATTCCTCTGTTTAAAAAATTTTGGTCAGCTTTGCTGACTTCATAATTAAAACTAGAAATTGTCTCCAGGATATATTTTAGCCTTCAGGAGATATCACAGTGGTGAAAATTATGATAACCTGTGTTCCACCACTCACAGAAAATGGTGGTGTTCTGTGATCTATCTGTCCATTTAAACAATAGTAGTTATGTATAAGAAAGTTATCAGTTTGACCACTATCTCATTTTCCTGGTTTCAAAAAAGTTCTAGAGTTTGAAATAAGAAAATGCACCCCTTTGCCTATTTCTCTACCTTGCACAACATTCCTTGAGCTTCGTATATGATTGTGTCCTTTGACACAAAAATGGCAAAGGAGGGGTAAATATCGCCCCCTCTTGGAATGACTGTGATAGAGGCATCAAAAAAGACCCCAAACAGTAGAAATTATTAACATGGAAAAGGAAAAGAAGGCATAGATAGGAAACATCCTTCAATAATATTTAAAAACAAACAAACAAACAAACAAACCACCAAAAAAACCCCTGGAAAACATGCAGGAAGAAAAAGGGGGAAAAACCCAAGGAGAAATAATCAAATATCAGATAAAGTTGATGAGTGCCTGGAAATAAGAGGAAACAGAGATAAAAATACCCTACTTATCATTGTTAATTCACTACCAAAAAGACAAAAACTTATAACTCTAAAATGAACAAACCAGATATTTTCTTACCTTTATAGATACGACCAAGTCCTCTGTAGTCCATTTGGTCTGAACAATTGAAAACAACAACATACTTTCCCAGGCACTTGCCCATGTCTTTAGTTGTCTCTGTTTTCCCTGTCCCTGCAGGTCCTGCTGGTGCGCCACCCATGCTCATGCCCAGGGCCTGTGCCAGAGTGATGTAACACCTAAAGACAGCATAAAGAGACCTATGAATCTTTTTCTACTATTAATTACTTCAAGTCCATTAAAGCAAACACAATAGTTGTATTATACAGAGCTGGGGATGGGGGCAGAAATGGCTGCGCTTCCGTGTGGTAAGCCCTCAGTTGTTGCCTTTGGGCACAGTGAACCTGAGCTACCAGGTACCAACTTCAATCCACCTGCAGAAAAGCATCCATCCAGCACAGTGATGACTGCAACAGCCCAGGAAATCCACAGGTCAATTCTAAATGCTGAATACTAAAATACTGTACTATTGTGATTTATTCACAGTATCATATGCCTCCTTCCATGACTCAGCCTCACTCTGCAGCACCCAGACCCACTGGATTTCTACCTTCTTCCCCATCCTCCTCTCCCCAGAGCACACAGGATGGGCTCTCTGATCTGACAATAGGAAGGCACACAGGCTGGAAGCAGCCACTGTTCCTGACATTTCTCTACCAGCATGCCAAACCACAGCAGTGCTGCCAGTCATATGAGGTCTTTGAGTTCCAGGAGGGTAATGCACAAGAGGGAAGACTGGGGGAATCCATAAGCCCTAGGATGATCTTATGCTTCAGCCTCCATCCTGGGCTGAGATCCTCAGGTTTAAGTCACAGCCTCCCCAGATGGTGTGGAGGCTACTGAAGGGTGTAGGAAGACTGTTGTTCTAACCTACTATGCTCCAAAATTACAGTAACCCCATTTTAACACTCCAAAACTCAATAGCTTTATGATACGTGTGGGGAGATAAAATAGGCACTGAAAGAAAGCCAAATGATACCACCCAGTACCACTTCATATGAAACAAAAGAGTACTCATTCTAGTATAATAGCAGTAAGAAGGCTTTGTCACCTTATTACTCAGTGTTCAGTTAACAGGTGGTCAGTTAATTCACAAAAAATACCAGTCCTAGCAATTCTGCTACTGAAAATGAGGTAAGGACAAACTGTATATATAGTACAAGCCCTATACAGAACTTCCATTAAATTTTTCAGTATCTGCCATGACATGGACTGTGCCTGACACGATGTTTAGGAGAATTTAATTTCAGTGCCACTATCTTAATGCAATGTGAATCAGGAATGCTTCGGGAATCTCTCTGTACATGAAATAATAGCCAAAGAGCATTTGACTCCAAGCTTTGGAAAGCAAAGATACCATTACCTGAAAATTTTCAGAAGCTTATAGAACTCCATATAGCAATACTAAAAATACTAAAATGGAAAAAGCCCATAAGGGGAAGAAAATCTGTTCTTATGTAACATTGCTTAAGTTTCCTGTGCTAACACTAAAAAACACCTCTGCTTCAAATACCCTTTCAACATGTGACAATGGATAGCCTCCAATCCCTGCAGCTTTGATTGGCTCTTCCAGGTTTGTCCAAAGACAGATACACCTGTTCTTTTTTGTTGTTATTATTATCAAATGCCTCAGTTTCTTCAATCATGTCACCCTGTGCTAGTTTTAAATCTCATGTGACACAGCACCTTGTAGAATTCCTTATTTGGAAGAGACCCTCAAGGGTCTTTGAGTCCAATTCCTGGCTCTGCAAAGAACAAACACAAAAACCACACAGTGTGTCTGGGAGCATTGTCCAAACACCTTTTGAATTCTGGCCGGCTTGGTGCTGTGACATTTCCCTAGTTGCATTTTAATTCTGTGAATAAATTTTGAATGACAATATTATCTTGATACAGGCTGTCCTGATAGGCAAAAAATATTGTCAGCATGTTAATGCTGCCATATCCCCTAATCCATTGCATGTTTACTGCTGCAAACTGACTTCTAATCTAACATAGGAACAGTAGGATGCATAACATACATTTTGGCAGATGTGTGTTACATATTAAAAGACAGGTATCCAAGATGAGGCTTTGAGCAACCTAGTCTAGTGGAAAGTGTCCCAGGCCATGGCAAGGGGGTTGGAACTAGATGATCTCTAATGTCTCTTCCAGTCCAAACCATTCTATGATTCCATAAATTACTGAATATGCACAGTTTTTAGACATTCTTATCCACATCCAAAAGAACAAGCTCTGGCATAGCAAACACCCCTGCCTCTAGCCTAGCTGAAGCACTAACCAACTACTTTAGGAAAATAGGCACTAATGGAGTTTGAACTCTGCTGTATAACTAATATTTCAGCAACAAAAAATTCTCCTTATGTTTGCCTTCAGAGATTTTTCTCTGTTTGTAGTCCTATAATTCTCTATAGACCTTGTTTAAAACCATCCTGCCACTAGTTACTCAATGCTATGTCCTGAGTTACTGCTTTTTCCTCCAGGATGACTTCAAATGAATCACTTACCATAATACCAAATTCTCATGCAACTACTACCTTACTGAAAGCAGTAATATATTGGGTTTTAGATCTACTCTGTTTAGGCTGGTGAAGCGTATGAAGTTCAGGTATATTTATTTTGAGCACAAATAAGTTTTTCAATGCCTATCACACCTCATGTAGCTCGAGAAAACACTAAAAATGAAGTCAACTCTCGATAGCTGAACATATGAGCACTGGCCTCTGCTGTTCACCAGTGATAATGCAGCACTGTAGTGCAACCTAATTAATTCTGACACACACACAAGTTAAGGGAATTAAGTCAAAGGAATTAAATCTTAGCTCCAATACTGTGCACTGCATTCTTTTTATAACTACCTGTCAGTTAAGGGAGTTATTACAAGCCTGTCTGTGCACCCCAGGTATTCATTGCAGTAGGTGAACTCTACATCAGTGATTTTGATAATGCATTTATCCAAGTCTTCAAGAAAATAAAATCGAGATTGTTTTTGCCATTCAAAATCAGATGGAGATTTAATGTTCATACGGACCTATAATGGAAAAGAAAAATCATTAATACAGAAATAAACCATACAAAAAAATTAATCTTAAATTCCATACCGAAATAAAAAGCCTACTTCATACAAATTCGTGACCTGAAAAAATGAGCACAGAACCTGTTGGGAGTCAAGACATGAGAATTATCTTTCCAAACCTGTCTATGACATGCTCTAAACCTCCTGACCACTTTGATTTTACTCTGTATTGTACGCAGAGATTATGAATTGTGTCTTACAGAGAAGCTGTTCCGAAGAACAGTGATGGAAAACTTCTTCAAAAATGAAGAAACAATACTGGTTACACTGTATGGTATCTGTGCCATTACTCACAGAAATATTAAATTGTAGAAAACATTTGAATTCATTGTATACATGTCTATGTGCTATATTTGGGGTCTATTTTTTTAGTATGTACTTGTCACACACATATTTAAATTTGTGGTATATTAATAAATCTTGATTCAATATTTTGGACACATGATCTCAAAACCACCAGCCTTTTACAGACTGTGTAATCGTATTTATTGGCCTCACAAACACAGTATAATGTAAAGAGGAGGTTCTGGAATTTCAGCCACTTCCTTGTACTTTATCTCAACCACAAAAGGATATGTTTAGCAGAGAACAGAATGTTTTAATAGAGAAGAGTAATATTACTTCACCAATCAAGAACCCTTTGCCCAGTTTTGGACTCGCTCCTGACTTTTTATTTCACATACAGGCCCTATAAATTTAACCAGTTTTGTGTGACTTAATTTTATTATAATATGACACTGAATTAATTTATAATGAAATGTCCAATTAAGAAGATAATGATGAAAATAAATTCCAAACTACAGTCAGAGGATAAAACCCCATGCCTATCTTAGGAGCCAGCAGTTTTCTTTCTAGTTTTTAGTATTCTTCTTTATTATATTCTATCTTTCTTTATACATGCACTTAATTTTTATGTTCCTAACATATGCATAAATTAAGCAATCTCGTATTGAATTATTGGGCTTTGCATCACATAAGCTTTTTGAAAATTATTCTACTTCTATTTTTATAATTATACTTTCAATTATTCAATATAGTTATCTAAAGAAAGCCTGATGTTACTCAGTTATTAAAAAATCTAAAATATCTGTTCTGGTTTTTTTGCTACTCTTTTCAAATATATGGAGCCTCGCTGCTTTTACCTTTGAATAACTATTACCTTAAATCAATACATAGGTTGGCCTGGAAATTACATGATTGATTGCAGTAGTAAATGGACTTTTTTTTACGCTGACATTTCAATCATATTACGCATTAAATCTTCAAGGTGAGGGAACAGTTCAATTACAAAAGTTAAATTCTTTTGCTCACAGTGACTTTGTGCATGATGGGTATAAACAACCATTTAAAAAATTGAAGTCTGAACTTACTAACATATCTATATATAATTCATCCTTATCTCTGCATGACATTTGTATAAAATCAAACTAAATCTGATATGCTCTATCCCAGAACTAATTTCAGAGCTACTCAAAGGGAAGAGACTGCAAGATTTGTGATACATTTTTTGGTATGTGCAAAACCTTCTACAGAAAAGTCTCCTAAAAGTTTTGCCAAAACTTACCAAATCATCAAAGATATCCTTCTGGTGCACATGGATGGTGATTAAAGTTTCATATTTTGTGCGCTCCATTCTTGTCAGATTGTGTGTTGTCATGTCAATCAAATCATTTAAAAGTTCCAAAAATTTCTGATTTGTTGTGTGCATTACCTTTTCCATACAGCAAGAACATAAATATTAATATAAACACCATTTGTTCTTCCAATGTTTAGAATAAAAAGTAAATAAACATTTGCAAACATACATGACCTCTGTATTCTGCTTTTTGTTTATTAGGTTAGGAATCCTAATCTTGGATTTGCAGTTTGCCCTCTGTGCATGCATTCTTACCCAACAGAGTATAATAAGGTTATATCTAGGTGAACAGGTCATATTATAAGATTTTATTCCAAGACAATTGCTCCTTTTACTATACATTACAGCTTCAGCTGACTGCATCCCGGCATACATTTAGAAACATCGGTCTCTGGTTTTGGGTATTATATATCAGCCCAAGCAGTATCTACTCTTTAGGGGGAATAGGAACCTGGAGGTCTATCACATCCTCTAAGCAGAGGAGGGGGGAAACGTAGTGTAATTTTACATGCCAATGCTAAAATAATAATTTATTTTGTGGTACCAGACAAGTTATGAAATTCCACAAAATACAATTCTGACTTATGTAAACAGCATCAGCCTCTGCCCTTCTGCTCCTGGTACACAATAAATTCTAAAGCACTGAGGTTTCAGAAAGAGCAGCTCATTTATACTTCTGTTTCAAATCTGTGGGAGAACAATCACACTAGCTTTCTGTAAATATATGCACAGCCTAAAATTCACACTGTTTGCTGAAAAAAAAAAATGCTAAAAACACCATTAAAACTAACAGAGAATTAAATTACCTCCCTGCCCCCCAAACATACACACACGGTTCAGTCCCCCTCCCAGAAAAAAACAAAACAAAAGCTGTTTTCCTAGTTAATGCAAAAGAATCTTGGCATCTAGTTAGCCTATGAACTGGAGTGGTCTATACCCTTTCTAAAACCAGGTCTATACCCTTCTAAAACTTTGTGCAATGTAGAAAATGTATCACTACATGATCTTCTCCATAGTCTAGAGTCCTTACTTTCATTCAGTATCAAAGTACAGCACAGGACCATTGCCCTGCATTTACTTTTATGGTAGGATGGTGTTACTAGTTCTTTGTTTAATCTCACTGTACATTCTTGATTAACGATAATGTGCAACTATTTAATTCACACCTTTTCCTTCCCCTTTCATAGATTCAGTGTTAGTAATAACACCTTGGTGTTAACAGCATCTTCTCCATGTGTTTGGGATTAAACAAACACCTCCTCAAATTGTTGTTATTCTTTCCCCCTCCCTAAAAAAAGAGCTCATCCACTGAAAAATCTAATACATTCAGCTAGAGTAGGCCAATGCCCACAAAGCACAGTTATTTCCGCAAAGTTTGGGAGCTCTTATTTCTTTCCTAATTTGATTTTGGGAAAGTAATAGGATAAGACTCCCTATATTCCCAAACTGAGAAACTGTTCCAAGCTGACTGCAGTAACAGAACAACAGAGAAAAATCACAGGATTAGAAACAATTCTAAAGCACATGCTGGGAGATAATGAGGAGGTGTGACTTCTTAACACATTCTATATCATTCTGTTTTCCTGCTAGCTTATTTTTTATTCGGGTTAATTAACTAGTACTTTGTGCTTTTTCCTAGGTGTTAATTTTAACTTTTCACAATATTCACTGTTACAAACAATGCTTTTAATAAATCCCCAAAGATTCATTAAATACTACCTTTTTGTCGGTTTTGGTACTGTTCAGTGCCTTCTCTGCATCTCTGGTCCAGATCATTTGAATTCCCAGAAGTCCTATTTGTGCAGGAAACATTGTCTGAAAGTCATACAGCTTAAATTCTGAATCGTTAATGGCCACTGATGCCTGTCTAATGATGGTGTGGATTGTTTTCCTAATCCCATTCAGCAGCTGACCTAGCCAGAATTCCACATTGCCCTGAAATAAACAAGAAAGTACTATTAGAGAAGTAGTTTATGAATAATTCACAAGAGGCAAAAGCTCTACATGACTTTTATCCCAGTCCTTCATACTCCCATTCCCCTCTTTGTTATTCTCGAATCTTTGAAAGATTCCTTTCCTCTTTCTGCTCCACTGCCCTTCTAGACATATGTGATGGATTTGACACTTCGCAGCAGTACTGCTGAGAAAACAGGTAAAGCAATCGTTACAAAATGACACAAATGTCCTGTCCTTTCTAGTGTTTGCTCTTGATGTTCACATTGGAAGGTTTTCATTCAGCTGGTCAAATAATAGCATGATGTGATACTGTTGGTCTCTAAAACATAAATCTACTTTAAATCAAGTCATGAAAAACTTCAATATATATTTTCATTACCTCAGCTAAAACTGGTTCAATAATATTGACCTGTTCTCCTTCTTGAGATTCAAACAACAAAATCTGGTCGTAGTTTTTTTCATGAAATCCCACTCGGTTAACATTGTCAAACAAACTTAATAAATGCGCCTACAATAGAATCAGAAAACAAAACAAAACAAAACAAAACACCTCCATAAACTGATCAGATATAGAATTCTTACTTTGTCTTTAAATGCTGCATTAGAAGATTCTGTAAATCTTCCCGTAAGTGAAAGAAATTTTCTCAAATAAATAACAAAATCCTCTATGGTCCTCACTTAGTAATATTGAGCATAAAACCATGTTGCTTTATTACTTGTACCTGAATAGTGTGAGAATCAGATGCTTGGCCAAGGATTTCCAAAAGAGCAGGGTCAGATATGAAAAAAAATCTTGGAAATATTAACCGTTTTTTTTCCAAATAGCCAGTCAGTGATTTCTGACAGACTTCCAGCTGTTCCAGCAAATGGGGTAATAGCTGTGCCAGAGTCTCATCTCCAACACAGCACTGCACAATGTTTGATGTTTCATGTGCTCTGTGCATAATTCTCTGCCACGATTTATCAATGTTCTGAAATCTTCTGGCTTCCTGAAGTACAGGATAAATACATTAGCTTTTCCTCACGTTTGTCACATTCTAAAAATTAAATAATTCCATGAGACAAGGCAATAGTTTAATATTTCCCTTGTTGTTCAAGTATTCTGTGCAGGACTAATGCATTAATATTTCGAGGCATACTTATGACGATCAGTGTTTATAATGACCAGAGGTCAAACTGCACGAGAAAGACTACACTGGGACACAGCTCTGAAAATGTCTTTTACTTCCTGTTGGGCACCAAAACTGTCCACATAAAAGGATTCCAACACACATCAGAAAACTCAAACAGCAGGCTTCCCAGAAATTAGTCTTCCTAATAGCAATAGACAATGTCTCCTAAGTCGTTAGTAGTAACACTTGACAAACAAAACCAGTAAAAACAGTCTGAAGCTGCTGCACTTGTAAGGTATAGTAGGTGAAGGGAGACAACTGGGAGCTGAAGAATAAATAATTTTATACACTAGGTATATTGACATTAAAAACTTTATTCACCTATAACAACTAAAACGGAGTCATAAATTATCTGAGAGCTAGAAAAGAGCTCAAAAGATCATCCAAAGCAATCTGTCTGTCATAAGGCAGGGTCATACCCAAAATATCTGTCTTTCAGGTGTTTAATGATGTTCAATGATGGAGATTTAGAAGCCTTTCCAAGCAATCTTTGTTACTGGTGACTGTTTTAATATCTAACCTTAATCACATATAGAGAACACATTTTTTGTTTTCTATTGAGAACAACTCTTGTATTTTAAAAAAACTTCTCACATCTTCTCTTCAGTTTTTCCTCTTCTTCAAACCAAACAAGCCTAGTTTGTTGAATCTTTTCTTGTGCATCATCCTTCCCAGGTAATTCCTCATTCTTACTACCCTGTTCTATGCTGTCTCAAATTTGTCTGTGTGTTTCTTTGGCCAAAACCAGGTACAATATTCTCGTTATCAGTTATTGCTGTTTATGCATTCCACTCTTCTGCCTTCATTTTACATACCAGCAAGCTAAAACTCATTTTCTAGTATATCAAAGATAATGTCAAAAGTCTATTAAGATATATGCCAACTACAGTTTTTCCTCTATCCACAAAGCTTCTCACCCACCCTAAAAAGAAATTAGATTTGTTTGACATGTTTTGTTCCTAACAAATCCACACTGATTGTTACTCATCTCCTTGCTAACTTCCAGATGCTAACAGTTACTTATTGCAACATTCATCAAGAAACTGGAATTAAGCCCACTCATCTATCATTACTCCTCCACCAAGCTGTTCCTTCCCCTACTTCTTTAAAGACAGTCACCACACTGCTTTTTTTCCAGAATATTTGTTAATGTATCTATCATCCTTGGAAGAAGTTGTTTTAGCAGTTAATAAATGGTTCAGCTGCACTGCAGCATTTATTTATCTGCAAAAAACTGCTCATTGTTTCTCTGATAAGCATTAACAACACAAATATATCTCCTGAACTAAAAAAAAAAAAAAAAACAAAAAAACTGTTATCTTAAACAACAGTTAAGAAAGCTTTCTTTATCTTACAAAAATTTATGTTAATTTGGGAAATTGTAACCCTTTAATTATATGTGGCCTGAAATAACACCAAGTAATTTCCCAATAATCATGGTTCTGTTAAATTACAGAACTTAATTGATCCAGTTGAACTATGGTGTGTTAAAATTATATGAAAACCCCTAATTAGGAAATTTAACAAAAAGGATGACTTCTGCTATTTCTCTCCTGCAGGAAGTCAGATCATTCCTTAACTCTCTTGCAGCTGCTATCATGAAAGGTCATAATTGCCTCTGGAAGAGGTTGAAACAGTTCACACAGAGTAGCACACATGCAGCTCCCAAGCCTTGTTGCATCTCTCTGTGGGACTTTGTTAAACTAATTCCCAGCGAGTACAGCATTCATACAGTAAATTTGTCCTTCTATTATTACATAACTTTCATATAAATACCTGCACACAGAGACATATTGCAAAAGTGATACAGCCATTTTGTGCCCTTAAGTAGTTTTGAACCCTTTACTATCATATAATTCACTAATACTGCAAGCTGACAGGAATGTTTGAGCTTGAATTACAAACAATCCTGTTTCTGTAGGTTTAACCAAGTTCTGGGCAGTTAAACCAGACAGATCCCAGTTTGGCAAAGCTTCTTATGAACTGCCTATGCAGAGCTCACAAAGCTTATATGCATTATATGTACTGGAGAGTAAACTCTGTGATGTGGCAATCTCTTGGTGCAACATATTGTTATCACAAATCAGCATACCTGAGGTAGTTGTTTTGCAATGTCTCCACCAACAAACACAGCTTCAAGGTAAATCCAGAGGTTTTGTACCGTAAGCCAGTTTTCAATTATCTCTGCAGTATTGGTCAACTTCTGAACCCACTGTTGTATAGTGGATTTAAATGGTGCATTATACCTGTATGAACATGAGTCAAAGAGAAAAAAAATAACAAAAAATGATAATTGTTTACTTTGGGGGTTGATTAGATTTACACAGTATGTGCTTTTATTAAATTTTGTACCTATTGCTCATGAGCGACCCCAGTACCATGAGGCTGTCTTCCACCAAAGCCATTTTCTCTGATATATCTGATCCTTTCAGAAGAAGTTCTCCTCGAGTTTTGAATTGGCCAAAAGTGAAAGCACAGGTAGTCCATTCACTGATGACATGTTTCAATTTTGCTTCAATATCCTTTTCTTTAACTGCACTGATGCAGATATCCTGTGTAAAATTAAAATAGTAAATTACATTCCTGTAAGACTAATACAAAGCACAGCTACAAAGACTATTAAAATTTACTCGCTAGATCCAGATTTTAGTGTAAGTCCTTGTTAATGAAAATATACATCGATACACCACGAAGTTATTAAACTACAAACAAGATTATATTCTAGTACTACTTGAAACAGGTACATTTTATGGGCTATACTCCATCTTCATTAGTACTGGCACCTTGCACACACAAAATTCACTGAGTCAATGAATCTGCAGGCAGAATTTGCCTCTCTGTATGTATTAAAATTTGAAATCAAATAAACTAACTGAGAGATTTAAGGAAAATAGACATTACCAATCAAACCAAATAAATAGTCCAAGAACAGAATGCAGATGGACAACATGACTGTCTACTACTTTTTGAAGTCAGTGAGGACAGGACTGTCATAAAACTGCTTATTGCATCAAAGAGAAAAGGACCAGCTACTCAGACTGGACCCCAAATGCAGGTTCAGGAGTATATTGGATTCTATCACAGATTTAAAGTGTTTCCTGAAGTGTAAGACTGGAACTCTCAACCTTTCACAAGTCTTGTCTGGAAATTGGGTACAGCTGAGGTTTTATTTCATGTTTTTGTCTTAAGCATGTTCCTTTGTGGATCAAACAGGTAGCTACTCCGGAGGGACCACAGATATAGCTAAGTGGCAACAGAACTGAAGTCAGAAACTGTTGGGGCTTCACTTCTTTATTTTTAGCTATGCTTTGTTCTGGTAAAAGGTAAGCATGATGCTAATGGACTTGCCAGATAACTACTGTCCTTAAAATGGAAGAGACAAGAGCTTTGTAGCTCGTGCACACTACATAAGCCTTCTCATCTCTCTGTGCTCTTGTGAAGAGTCACTTTGAAATAAAAAAAACCCTCATTCTCCTTTAATCCTATATCCTCCACTTCTCCTGTGTTCCAAGGATTTTCAGCACTTAACAGGATCAGTCTTACATCAACTATTTTTTTCTCTCTGATAAGATATTTAAAGGAAAAAAAAATATAAAAGTAGGCAGATCCTAAATCAGAAGCATGACAGAATCACACTATCCTTAAAACAATAGAAGGCCTTCTGTGGAGGGATTAGTGTAATACCAACTATCCACTTAATCCTTCTCCACAACAAAAAAGAAATAAACTAATCATCAGTGCTACTACCAACTATAAGGCTCCATTTTTTCAAAGGAATTCAATTCTTCAACTAAAACAACTTTTTTAACATTACAAAGCTGAGTAGAAACAGGATTTCAAAATCACAGACTCCCAGATCACAAGTTATTAATTTAAAAATGAACAATAAAACCCAAACAAACAATAAAACCACCAGAAGAGTACATGTACCTCAATATCTTCTTTATATTGTAATAATGGGGCATCCATTATGTTTTTCAAAGAGAAACTTTCAGAGTCAACATCAAAGTGATGCCCAGTTACTTGAGCAATTCTTTCCCAGTGTCGTGACAACATTGCCTAGAAAAGTCCATAGGGATGATTTTTTAAAAATTGTATTATTTTTAGGACTAGAATGATCACATACTTTCCCACTGCATCTGTTCAGCAAATACAAGAGATTTCCATTCCACTGAAAGCATTAATAGTTCCTGTAATCACATTATTAAGTCTTTTGTTTTACTTTTCTGTAACTAAGCCTAACTAGATTTTTGCCATAAATATAGCTGCCTTTATCTATAAAAAAGAATTAGGGAAAGCATCTTATGGTCATATATGATAGCCTTCAGTAGAGTTTTTCAAACAAATCTTATCTCCAAATTATTATGCTGAACATACTTTGTTTGTCATCATTTCAAGCAAAGGACAGCTCTCTGTGAAGTCATCTATTTTATTTTTTAGGTCTTGAAAAGCTTGCCATTCCTTCAATGCTTTTGGTAACTTTCGGATTCTTGAAAAAGCACAAAAAGAAAGAAGAAACATTTTATTCTTAATAAGTAAAATCTACCATTTAATAGTACAATATATTGTCATTTTTCAACCAGTGGACCAGTAGACAGTAAATAAAAATACAGTTGCAAGCTGGCATTATATATAGCTGATTGCTTGTGGCTGCAGGCAGGAAACGCTGCTACAGACAGTTCAGATCACACTTGAATGGTTTGGTTTCTATTTCAATTTGAACTATAGGGAGTTAATTTGATGTGCAACCTATGTTTGAACTTAAGTTATTTGTGCCATTGTTTTATTCAAAAATTAAAAATGCATAGTTTGTATGAAAGATAATTAAAGAAAATCTTTATGCACAGCTTAAGAAGAAACTAAAAATCAAGAACCTCTTGTACTGTGAATTGTCACAGCTCCTCTTGCTTCTAACAAGTCATGACAATTTTCATCTGCCAAAGCTATGGACCAAAGACTGACAGCAGTTCCCTTACAGCTCAGTTGCAGAACTAAAAAGCTGCATAAAACCAACTCATAATGAAAAAATCCTTCAAAGAAATTCCCCATTTTTCACAGTTCAAAATCAGGCAGATCTGTCACACAATGCTGGAGCATATGCAAATTCTTCACTGCTTGCTAGTAAGAGGTAGATGAACATATGCATACTGTCATGGCACTACAATAATTGCTATGGTCTTTAATCCTGAATCCAACAATATTATTAATGTATTAAACAGGCTAGAGAAAAGCAATACAGAATGGGAAATTATACTCTGTCTTGTATCGATATGGCTTTAAGAGGCATTTCCTGGCTATTTCTATCCTGAGGCACTACAAGTAACATTCTAACAAACTTTGTCTTAGGATGGCTATTGGAAATAGGATCTCTTAGCTTGGTAATGAAAATAGCAATTTTTTAAACACAAATAACTTTTCCTTTGTCTTATTCTCAGTAATATTTTCTAATAGCAAATTCTATTACCTGCATATTATGTTAAAAAACTATTCCATTGAACAGGTTTAAGTTTCCTTCTAAAATTTACGGGACATTCTCTTTACACTGTATTACAGTAAAATATAAAGGGAAACTTCCCTCTCGCTGTTCTTATAAACTTCTATAATGCTCTCTACCCCAGCATTTTGTCTAAATATTTCTCCTTTTTATTGCTTTCTAACAGAATTTGTTTTCACATTTTTTTTATTCTCCTTTTCATGATTCTAGGTTTTCTATTACATTAATATTTTTAAAAGAAGTAGCAAAAACTACAGTAAAGAACTACATGTATCTTTAAAATTAGGCCAAAAACTAATTGATTTCCAGTATTCCTGCTTCTTTCATAACACAGCATACCATCTCAGCTATTTCTGTGTACTCCTTGCACACTGTTTAATTTCTCCAGCTTTGAAGATAATAGCTTGAAGCAATAATGCTAGCAAGCTGCCAAAGGAAGCACAGTACTGGGTTAGATTTTTATTACAAGCATTTACTGTCTATTGGTAGTCACCTTGCTTCAAAGTAGCTCGACAATTGAGAGAAAAAAAAAAAGTCTCACATGAAGTACAAAGAGAAACACATCACTCAAAACTATCGCCATGCAATGGCTTCCTTCCAAGTTCTGGAGAAGGAACCATAAAGTGAGTCCTACCAACCTGTAAAATACAATTAGCTATAGAAAAAATCACTAAGCAGACTCCAGAATTCTACTGAAATGAGATCAAGACTTACATTGTCCAAATGCAGAAGTATATATGTTTCATATAAATTAATTTCTACTATTATTTTTAAAAAGAGGTTTTGGAGCTTTTTTCAAAGTAAGTACTAGAAGGCAGTTCAGTCAGTTTTTCCAGAAAAAGAAGAAAATCTCCACCTTCCTCCTTCAGTGTATACACAAATGCACCCTGCTAAAATGATGGCACAATCAAAAAACCCTATGAACAAAACCCTTGAGCATAAGTAACCTTTCCTATGTTTTTCAAAGATTTGGGATGAGATGAAAAACACAGATTTGATCTCAACATCTTGAATAATACCAAAATGTGAGTGAAGTGTCTCTGAGGACACACTGGAGAATCCATGTCTGGATCTGCAAGAGATGCATCTTTATCAACAGAGCAGAAAAACTTCTCTGACCTCAGCAAAGCATGGTTTCAACTAGAAGTTATTTTGCATTTAATGTGGAAAACATTATTGCTCTCCAACCTCATAAATAAACCCTCAGAATTTAGTGTGGCTACCTCCCCTTCTTGAAAGAACAATTACAATTCAGACAAATGTGCAGAACCAGACAGTAGCTTCAAAATTCTTTCTAACATCACGGACTAATAAGCTGTAAACTGAATCACTGATAAAGTACTATATGAAGATCGGCTATGAAAATTATTTATACTTACAACCACTTTGCCACAGGTTTATGCACCTTATTTATTAAATAAGCTACAACCTACAATGTCAGTATACCCCAACAAGCCTAAAGTGACTCAGACTAGCTGAGTAAGGTCACAGTCTAGCTGCATATTGCACCACAGGGCAGTTGTGCCCAACATATGAGCAAGTCTGAGCTTGAAATAAACCAACAGTTTTTTGCTTCTCAGAGCAATTTTCACAAGCTAATTAACACACAGAGCTGAGAAATAAAAATTGTATGCACTTCAACAAAAAAACAACTTACTTGTTTTGAAACTCCAGAAGTTCATTGTTAATTTTTTCAATATTTAAATCACTCCAAAGCATTTCATTGTATCCATCAATACTAGCAGTAACTGCATTATAAAGACTGTAAAGTTTCTGAAGTAATGAAAGCTCGCGTTTAATTTTGTGTAGTTCAGGATACTCTGTTTCAAATTTTAAAATCAGAAATTTGTGAGTGTTAATTAGGTATGGATGTATTCATAAGCATAAAAAGATGCATATTTCTAAAAATGGTACTTAAGAAATCTATGAAATCTGACTTGCAGTTTTTTAGATGGTGTCTAGTAAGAAAAACTTGTCCAGTTACATTATGTAAAAACATCAGATTTTGATGCACAGTAATTGTTTAGATTGCTGCTTTTGAACAAATATTCTTCTATAACAGTAGATGGAATCCTATAAGTGAGATGCTGCACCTAGCTCTGTGAGGGGGACAATGTTGAAAAAGTAGATGAAATGGCAAAGAAACGCGATGCAGTTTTAGACTAGAACTAAAACATCTCCTATCTCAACTTCCACTATTTACTTAAAAGGCAGAGGTTGGGGATGGCAAATTATTTCAAAATAAAAATCTAGAATATATAAATATTCTAATATATAAATATAAATATAAGCATTAAAAAGGGACATATTTAATGGAATTCCTAGTTAAATATATTGTGATTATTTCATATGTCCTCAGACAGGAAAGTATGCTTAATTTAGTATGCACAAATTAAAGTGCTTATCATGCATTCTGCTCTAACTTCAGTTCACACCACAGTCTTCCAAAGGAACTGTGTCTGACTATGAGACATAAGGATATTACAGATCAGTTTGCACAGCCCAAGGGAATTCATTATGTAACTGGAGCAGGGACAATTTGAGTTCTTTGGCAACATTTTCCAAATTTGTATAGGGCAGAATACTTACAGGAGATGTGCTTAGCTCTGAACAGAAAAAGCAAGAGAGCAAAGCATCTGGACCCTGAGATGCAATATTTTTCCACCTGATATTTATGTTTGTGCAGACTGAAAACCAGTTTCACACAGATGCTTTTTGTAGGAAAGACAATAATAATTTACTGCAAGGAGTTTTTCCACAATGAATCCGGCACTGAATGCATTTAGCAAGAACCACAAGAAAAATTTAATGTCTTAGAAACAAGTATCTCTATCCCATGAGAGACTACCTGTAATAGGAAGACCAAATAATTCTTCCCCAGCAGAGAGAGATATATACTTCCTCCACAGTTCATCAAATTTGGCTTGAAAGATTTGTAATCTGTCACTCGCTTCACGGGGAGGAATATTCTCCTTGCTAGGGCCTCTGTAAAACCCAAAACAAATTCAGTACAAGTTTCAGCCATATGGGTTTCAGAAAGCAGAACAACAGAACACAGAACAAACTTACTGAATAGTATTTAATATTTTCTATCATTTTTTCTAGAAATTTTTACAAAAGACACTAAAAGAGAACGTGCCACATCTATTCAGTACATACCAAAATTACACACTGAGTAGTACCTTAAAGAAAGCCCAATTTGTTTTCTAATAATAAAATTCACCTGGGTTATCATACATATTACGAACAGCTAAAGTAGTTAACAGATGTTTCATTTTTGTCATTTTCTGTTTATTCTGGAAAATACGTTTTAATAATTATTTTTATCTATATTGTAAGAAGGGAAAGATAGCAGATATAGAATTTAGGAGTCAAAACTCTGGTAGCTGCTTCTAGAACCATGATTAAGTAATAAGAAAAATAAGAGAAAACATATTATTTCCCCTAATGAGCACATCTCAGCTGTAGGACTGGGTGCAATCCCCAGATTTCACTCCTGGGACCACTTTTTGGCTACATCATAATCCTTTGGGATAAGAACTCTAAGTATACCACCCTCTGTTGTGCCATGGTTATTTTCAGAGAGAAATTCAGGCAGATGGGGATCACAAAGCAGAGCAGGCTGGCTGCTTTGGAAGGAAAATGGAACCAGCAGATGAAAGCAGTAACACAGTCAGCAGAGGCAGCCTGATCCCATAGTACCTCAGCAGGAAGAGCAGGGAGATAGTAGTCAGGTTCAAGCGATAGTCCAATCTTTAAACAAGTCCACAATAATTACACAGCATGAAGATCAAGCAGAGAAGATGAGTCAGTAAGCCAGGGTCAGGAGCAGGTCTAGTGAAGGTTGCCAGGATGAGACACAGTCTAGTGGGTTCCAGGCTGTTCAGAGGTCAGCCTGAGAAGTGGGTCTGTGCGGTGGGATCCATGTTCAGTTCAGTAGGTCCATGGCCAGGCACAGACACAAAAGAGCTGGAGCTGTAGGTCAGGGGCCAAGCAGTGAAGTCTCAACTTAAAAGCAGATCCCAGGGTGAGTCAGCCCTGCTGAGGTCTCCCGGCAGAGCTACATGGGAGTCTTTTGTCACGAAAGGAAGAAGAAAGCTCTCTGAGGCACTAGCTCTTAGTTGGCCCTGAGCCCAGGCCAACCTTAAGTAGTAGGGGGTGCTCTCAGGATCCCTACAGCTGGTTTCAGCTGCAGGATATTTCCACTAATTCCTCTGGACAACTCTGAGAGCAGACCTGCAGGCAGCACTATGTATGCATGTATCCACATTACCAACTTAGCGCTCCAACAGGTTCCTCTGAGGTGCAAATTTCACCTTGTTTCTATACTTGGAGATTTTTGCTCAAGTGCACTGCTGGTGTGCCTGCAAAAACTTTCTCTCCTGGTGAAGGGAAGGTTGAAGCCAAGCACGTGGTCATCTTTTGGACCACTAATGCAAAAGCACCTGCCCCAGATACTCTCCAAGGACATCCAGGAGTGTGTGCTCTATGTGTGAACTGAATTCTGTTTGACATAAACCTGTTTGACACTGCTCACAAGCTGTTGGTGTACAGTGAGTACCCAGGGTCAGCTGCTGACATTAACTTCATTGCCAAAACCCACACACTGTGAATGAATCTTAGAACTATAACCTATAACCTATAACCACAGCAAGACGAATCCTGTCTTTCCTTCTTTGTTGCTACTGTAGGAGTGTCCAGTGAACCACAAATACCCCACAGTCTAAATTTTCAAAAGAGCAAAAGTAAGTTTAAAAATGAGACTAAGACTCAGTAAATTTAGAAATACCCACAGCTGGAATCTCTAGTCACATTGAAGGCACTAATTAAATACTTTATTATTAAATATTTGTTGAAGTGCTTAGTTGAGTTTAGACTCCTGAAAAACCTTTCAATTTGGATCTGGATTGAGAATTTGATTTAATTTTTTTTCCAAACCTAGTAAGTCTTATGGAATTTTACTGACTCTAGCATTGAAATAATGGTAATGAATCTGTGACAGTAAGACTGTGTGCCTACCTTACATTAATCTGAAATTAGGCCTTTTTTTCCAGGTGTTGTATATACAGTGAGGCTTTGCTGTGTTTATTTTCTGAAGCCCTTTAGATACACCACTTTCAAACAATCACTAATGAAGTATAATTGTATTGCACCACAGGTTACCTACTTCTCATTATAGTCTTCATAAAATTCTGCAGTATCAATCTGGAATTTTTGAACACCTCTAAGTAAATCTGTTTTCATGTCTGGCTGTACCTTCAGCAGCAAGTCCTCAACCTGTTGTGCCTATATGCAGACAAAGAGAAAAATCAGGCAAAAAAAATATGCAGAAAACAAAGTACAAAAAATTTAATTAGGAAAATAGGTTTGTTCTAGCATTTCAATGTTAAGAGGGCTGACAATAACGATTTGAGAAATAATACAGCTACTATACCTGTGAGTTTAGGTTCTTCCAGGCATAGGCCAACCCATCAACTCTTTCTGTATTTCCATCTTGAAAGAGCAAATTGTATTTATGAAGCACAGAATAAGATTCTTCTATAGGTCCAACCGTCATGTCAATTTTAATCTCGTTCTCTCGGATTTCCTTTAGTGCTTCCATTGCTCCTCGTACATCATCAAGGTCATGGACAGGTCTGTTTAACCTCTTGCTAAGATTTTCAATGAATGAATAAATTTCATCCATGTCTTTGGCAGACTTTTTATTCAAAGCTAATCCGAATGTTCTTTGTCTTAAGCGGCATTCCTGAATTAAAGCTATTTTCAATGACTCTGTTGCAATATCCACTGACTGCAGTGCACAGTGATCGGGCAGTTCTCTGATTTGCATTTCTAATTGCTAAGACAAACACAAGTGTTCAGCTTTTAATTTCACTAAAATTTAACTGAACAGTTCATTTTTGTTAAAGATAACATACTTACAGAAAAGTATCTGATTTGAGTTTGAAACTCAGCCATTGTTGGTTTAGTATCCATAAATTCTTTCACTTTTTCCTCTGGATCCTACATAAGAGAAGTTGATTTTAATTACTATCTAGCATTGGTATTACAATAACCTACAGGGTGCTCAGCTACCTGATATACTGTACAAACACGAATGTTCCCTCTCTAAAAGAACTGAAGATATAAGCATTAATTATTACAAACACTAATTATTTTACTTGAACTGCTTTTCCTGAATCTCACTCTTTCTACAGTATGCTTTAAAGAACTTGAAATCTATCTAACTCAAAATTTGACATGGATCAGGATATCCCTAATCCATACAAGTATTACTACAAAATTTACAATATAGCTGTTTAAACTTCCCTGGAAATACTTCCTTCCCAGTCTCCCTTCCGTCTAAAACGTCCCCAAAGCAGCTCCCATCCTCTAGGAGGTATTTAAATGGGAGCAATTGCCCACAGCCATCTTCAGTCTTCCCTAACCAGCATATTTAACTGCAGTTTCTAGCTACAGATGGCCTGGCCATTTGAAGAAATCACAGTCTGACATGGAAGTATGGATCTAAGGGAAGAGACAGCATTTAGTTTGTTGAAGGTTGTTTAAAGCCAATAGAGCACTGAGCATCCTTCCTTTCCATAAGGTAGGCTAGTTTCTGCAGAGCTGAGAACATCAGTGTCACCAGCTCAAGAAATGTGCTGGATTATCAGTTCAGTTACAGAAAAATGATCTTTACCCAGCTCAGTGACTGTCCTCTGCACTGTGAGGTCTGCAAGAATCTGCTTGCGCTTCTCTGGCCAATAATGAGTTACCAGGGACAGTTCCCAATTGTCCCACAGAGATTCAAGATCCGGGGAACAGTGCCAACTCCTGAGGAATTTCAACTTCAAGGAGCAGATTAATTGACTATTTTAGAAGATTTTAGTAAAAAAAAACCATCAGGCTACCGTACCATCCAATCTGATTGTGTCTTGTCTGGGTGAAATGACATGCTATCAGCATGTGGCTAGCTCAAATAATATCAAAAAATGGAGGTAGCTAAGCATTAAGATTTGGAACCTCAGAAGCCATGAAGAGGTGAAAATGCCCTATCTCAGCCTGGAGAAAGAGTCAGCTGTCGGAATATGGTCACTTATGAGTTGATTTAGGAAGGGGAAGTTAAAAATAGTGAGTGGTTACAAAGATAAGATTATTACTGTTTTAACTGTTTGCTTCTTGGTCTGACTAAACACCTTTGATAGGTAAGACCAGTAGTTGTCCATCCACACAGAGTTGAATTTCACTAGTCAGAATGTATACAAGGTTTTACTTCATGAAGTATCTCCTGCCAAAACACTCCTTGGACCTTTACCATTAAGTGACTGGACCCATTTCCTAATAAGAAGATAACCACCAGCCCAAATTCACTTTGGCTTTGGAATCCTTATTACTGAAAGATTTCCTAGATTTACTTTATCTTTGTGTGTGTGTGTGTGTATGTGTGTGTGTGTGTAGAAATAGCAAGGTATCTTTCAGCAGTGGTTACTTGAGAAGAACTAGTCAGTTTAATATTCAGGAATAGCTTTGTAGTCTGCAATTTCTGCTAAATCGTTCTTTTCTATAACACCTGCAGACAAGATGCTGTGAGAAAGATGCATAAGCATATGAAAACATAAGCTTGTTTATGCTCCAACATTCTTTTTTTGTTCTTCTGCTTTCTTGCGTAGATGGTTTAATTGTTAAAGATTTGCAAGTTCTGGTCAACACAAGAGAAGAAGAGGAATTATGGGTATATGGATTCTCTCCTGCAACCAATGCATCCTACTGAGCACAAATTCCTTATACAACCAATAATATTTTTTTTAATTTATCTAGATTTCACAACATAGCAACATTATATTAAATATGTATTTAACCTTGTTCCAGATGCTTGAAAATTCAGAAAAGCTGTTCAGAAGATCCAGTGCTTCAGTTTTAAGAGATAAAATAATAGTACTTAGTTGGATCACCACTTTGTTTACATCTTTATGTTCGAGGATCTGCTTGTCTAAAGGTTTCAGCGCCACCATCCTTGTGAGTTTGCTCTCATCACCTAGTTCTACTGCAGCAGCTTGTTCAACCTGGTATAAATTAAACAAGAGAAAATATGTGTCCACTAGTTTGTTTGGGTTTTGGTTTTTTTAAATTATGGCAGCCCAATAATGAACTACTTCTATGAATCAATAATGAAGTACTTCTAGGAACTGACAGAAAGTGCAGATATACCATCCACAGGAAGATTCCCTGTTCTTAGCTTGGATTTTCACAGAACTATAGTTCTAGTGTAAATGCTGATTTCATAAAAAATTGGCATGCAGAGCTCTACATTAATCATCTCTGAATTACATCAGTCAAATATGTGCCTTATACAAGTACAGTTGTGTAGTTTTCTCCTCCTGCACAACTCTTAGGTCTTCCTGCTTTCTTTAGTGTATAATTACAAACTATACCCATTTTAGAAAGTCCTAGAGACAATGGAGGGTTGGCTGCTTGGAAATAAGTAAACAATTCTGCTTGACAAAACTGAGTTCAGTCCACTCTCTCCTAGTTCTTTTTTTATTATTATTATTTTTAAATTATTATTTATTTGGAGGACTTCAGTGTTTTTTTCCATCAAAATGAGCTGATCCATTTTTCATGTCAGACAGACAAAATAGGAATATATCTTTATAAACAAACTTCTTAGCACAGATGTACATAGATGTATATTGTGTTACCAGATGAGACAATTAAGGCCATATAATTACTGTGCATTTTTGTACTTCAACAAATTTAAGTTTCTATCTAGACCTCAGGCCTTCCCAAGGTTTTAGTGCTAATTTTGACGCCAGCTAAAATATTTATATATAAATAATTACTGTAGCATTATAGGTACCATATGCAGGTTGAAAGTTTAATTTAAAATATAATATTTGCCTGGGAAGACTGATAATTTATATTCAGCCAGAAGTACCCATAGATAACCATTCTATGCTATCATCATTGTACTTGAGCAGTATATTTAAAATATTCTTTAAAGCAACTTTTGATATTAATTTTAGAAACTATCAAACATAAGGTCTATGAATTATTACTCTTCTCTTTAATGACTTGGTATAGAGACTAAAAACCAGGAAGATCCACCAGGTAACAAGTCAAGTATTGGTAGAGAATATAATCTTCAGAAATGTTAATCAAAATACCAATTTTTTTTAATAATCAAAATAAAATACTCACCTGCTGCTGTTTATGATGTAAGTAAGCAAATTTCCACAGGGGAATATCTTTGGCTATTGATAATATGGTATTTACTGCTTTGTTTACAGCACTCTGAAAAGGCAAAACATTCACCTTAAGCACTAGGAGATAGTATGACAAATGGTGAGTGGGGGAGGATCCTCCAAATAACACCAAAATTGAAAAACTATACCTCTATCTTTACAGCAAATAGTTTAATAAGCATGAAGTCGGATCACTCAAAATACATTTTGTAGGGGAAAGAGTACTCCATAAAGTTTTATCACAGTTCTTCCAAGTTTATGTGGTTCTCAAATAAGAACATAAGAGACCTTTATGAACAGTAATCATGAATCACTGGGGATCATAACTTATAGTACTATTGCCCCTTAAACTGGTTATAAACATAGTTATTTATTATTAATACTAGTTTTCACATTCACATCAGAATGCCCAGATACATTTGTCTGAATTTGTGATGGTATAGTCTATAATCTCTACAGGCAACTATAAAAATTATTGTATAACTTTTTCTATCTCTGACATTTTAAAATCACACTTTGTGGTTGATTTCTTACCGACAACACCATGAAGGCTGCAAATGAAATCTGAGAAATAATCCACATACTGATTTTGACAGTCCCCATGCTAAATGAAAAGTCCACAAATCAACACCATGAACAACTAATACTCTGTGAATAATTTCAGACATCATTGGACATTGCAAGTATATGTGTAAGAATTTTGCTGAATTAGTGCAAGTTTAAAAGAGCGTTCAAATTTTTTCACAGTTTAGGACTTCAGGCAGGTAATATTTTAGTTTACATTTTACTACTTCTGAATGCCGACTTACGAATCACACTTTGAACTGATTTTATATTCTAAAAGAATAGAAAAACAATCCAGTTGCATTGATGGCATTCAATTTTATTTTTGCATTCATTTTGAAATGTTTGCTTCTAAGTAGAGGTTTTTAAATTACTGAGTTACTGAGCTTTTAGAAAAACAGTTCTGCATAATGACCTGCATAACAAACATGATCCCTGGCGTCATGTCCTTAGCATCCAGTGTTGTCATGAACTCAAGTGATTTTTTTATCCTTTTCCCCCTCCTTCCTTTTAGTTCTCATAGCAAATTAAGCTTGTACATATTGCTTTAAAACAATGAATATATACATGTTTTATCACAAATGACTGAGATGTGCAACTATTTTGTTACCTGAATATCTTCAAGACTTGGTCTCAAAACAACATTTGGAAAAGCCAGTTGAATTTCAGCTTTGAATAAAGGAACCCTCTGTGTCTCTACAACCTTAGTCATCTGATATCTAGAGTCGATAACGTGCAATCGATGTCTTAATGTCTCTAAAGAAATCTTTGTGCCTAAAAAATATAATATTTAAGTGAGGTTATTTTTTTTTACCACAATAAGTTTTGGGGGAAAAAAATCTCAAAGTTTTGTTAAAAAATTAAACATTTGAAAAAGACAGACTCACATCTGACCAAAGAGTCAGTATTCTTCTGACAAAGCTCTCCCACCAGATTATAGTAAGCACAGGACAGGCATTCTTGGCAGCGTGTTTTCTGTTTGATGTCAGGATGCGTACAGGCATACAAATCCTGAGGAGTGAAAGGGAAATTCTTAGGAAAACAATCATATTACCCAGCATATAAATGAAATATCAAGTATCTGACTAGGTTATAAAAGGTTACTTTTTACACTGTAGAGGTCTTACCTCCAGAGTTCTTTCGGCATCTGCTTTCAGCCTGTGCTTAAGATTATCTACAAGTTCATACACAGAGCATTCCACTTGCTGACTCTGTCTACAAAAACAACCTTACAGTCACTCACAGGAAATCAAATGTAAAGAATACCCTTTGTTAAATTCCAGGCACACATCCCCAGTCTCATTGCACTGTGAAGAATACTAGGTGCAAGGAAATGCCCTTTTGATACTTTTCAGTTTGTTCCTATTGCTTGGGAATACCAAGATTTTAAGATATTAAAATACGCAGACTAACAAGAAACTCATTTGTCAGACTCTGTCAGATCTCTTATATCTGACTCGACTGGGCTTCACAATTAAAGAAAAAAAACTTTCTCCAGCAATAGTTAATAAAACAGGCTTATCATGATGATGCAGTAAGATAATCTGTGAAATCAGAATTAGTAAAATAAAAAAAGAAGCAGCAAGAAACAAGCAATTAACATGTGGATGAAATGTCAAAGCAATTAACATGTGAATGAGATTTCAAGTCTTATCCATCTTCATTTTTCTTGCTACTGATTGGAATGCCATAAGAAGAAATGCTAAACACTACAGATGCTATTTCACAACTGCTGTGTCCAAGATACTTTGGAGATTCTCCCTTGCATTCTAAGAATATAATTTTGCTTTAAACTAAAATTCTGTTATAATAACATTTTTAAAGAAAAGTTTGTATGCATAGAAAAGTAATATGTAAATAAACCCTCACAAAAAATGGCATTCAAATCTGTGCAATTAATAAACCTACTGAGACAGTTTGCAAGATGTAGAGATAGCAAGCTTTTCTATCTGTTCCAGGAAAGAGATTGCATCTGTAGGTTTATCTTCTGGCAAAATTATCAGAGCAGTGTTTGACATGTCCTCCAGAATTCTTTCAATTCTGCATTCCAGGGTATCAGCCGCTTCTTTGACTACATAGTCCAACTCCCTCAGGGTACTATAAACATTCTGAATAACTAAGCAAGAAAACAAAATGAAAACAAATGATGCAAAACACAGACCTCATCTCCCCTTCCCAACCCCACCCCCATCCCTTCAGGTATTACAATAAAACGAAGATTTAATGGCAAAGAAATATGCAGTAAAGGCCTGAAACAGAAACATGATGGACTTGCTCTGCTTTTGAATCTTTAAACTATACCATTTTATAACAAATAGAATAATGTCCTTCAAACTATCTCTTCTTTTTGATATTAACACTGTCGTGAAAAGGATCAACAAAATTTAATGTCAAACAGAAAGAATACCAATGCCCAAAATTCTTTTGGTCCTCCTACATGCATACACACGCAGAAAAAAAGGTGGTACTTTTAAAACTGTAATTCACTTATAAATTAAATTGCTACAATTCCCCCAGCCAAGAATGCAACCTTGTTAAAGCACTAGATTTCTTCTTTTATATGAACAACATAACTTACTTTGGAAAGAGATAAACTAAATGCTTTAATAGGTGTATTATTAAGCTAAAGGTAGAAATGACTGTTTCTGATCAGACTGGAAAAATTCTTCCCCTTTCATACTTTCACTAGAAAATAGAAAGAAATGTTTTGCCTTCGTCTCTTTTGTTACCACACAGCACGATATATATTTCTACTGTATGTAGAAAAAAATCACTATGACATCTAAAGCACAACAGTGTGACAATGGCATCCAACTACTGATGCTTTAAGTGGAAAACCTCATTTATTACTATTACAAAGTCTGTGATGGAGCTTGTCTTTTTTATTGACTAAAATGGATAAATAATCCAACAAATGCCCTAGATTTTTTTATATATATATAAACTAAGTAATCCTAAATCCATTTCTCTACCTTGGTTCCTCAGTTTTAATCAAGAAGGCAATTATGGGCCCCCATACTTCTAGGTGAAATTTCAAGCTCATGCACAGCAGAGTTCTGCACACTGCTGGCAGTAGAGAGTTATTTTGTGTACACTGAACGAATGGCTACTGTGTAAGTGTACAACACATATCTGGGCATGTTAGACACTACACATCTTCAAATATATATGGTCATATACTCAAGAAAAGAACTTCCTTTCAGATGTAGCAGCAGGAAACAGCCCAGATACTCTTGCTGCATAACCTCTAACTTGTTAAAAAAAAGGACCAGTTTCCACCAGGAAAAATGGTCAAACAAAGAACCATTACAACCTGAATTATAGCTATTCAGATACTTAACATACAGTAAAGAATATCTAAATGAATAAAAAAAAATAATATTGTAAAAAACTTCCTTTTGATGTGTTACTAAACTATGCAAACCGAGGACAAAATTTCCTTTTAGAGCTACAAAACAAATATAAAAATCCACTTGCCACTGGGCTTTTGTGCTCTGGCCAGGCAAAGGTCAAGTAAAGCTTGAAGTTGACCAGCCCTGCCTTAAGCACTGGTCAGAGCCCTGTGCACCAGTGCCACATGGCAGAGTCACAAATGAACAGCTGCACAGACCTGTGCCCATTTCACTTTCAGATGTAGACCATATCTGTTCCTGTTTATCTTGCTGTTTTTCATTTTGAAAAAAAAACCTGAAAGCCTAACATCAATCAACTTCAACTGAAAACTGATTTACAAGCATGAGTTACTGTTTTCTCACAAAACTGCAATACAAAAGTCTTGCTGATGGTTTTATATATGCCCATTTCAATGACACTTTTACAACAGGTAATCAGTTTTATGCTGTATTTGATAGTAATAAGGTCGTATCTTATTGGCTGTGTGGAAAAAGTTCAATGCCTAACAAAAAATGTTTTCTTAGAAAAAATGAGGATTTAGGCAGAAATCTCCAACCTTGATTTTAGACATGTCACTTCTGGGATGTTTGGTGTAAGTTATGGAGATTTTTTTTATAGAAAAGATAGGAGATGTTATTAAAACACCCATGGCAATTCTCTAGTCTCAGATTCTTGTATCAGTTGGGTTAAAATTATCTACCTCAAGTGTTCAGTCCACAAACACATTTTTCCCAGAGAAATAAAAACAGAATGCAGGTACCTAACACTATCAATGATTCACCACTTCTTCTCCTGCTACATACATTTACTGATGTTCAAAGAAGTCCATGACAGCTGCGTCAAGCCCGGAGTCAGGGCATCCTCAACTTGTCCTATAAATGGCTTCATCAATGGTTTCAGCATGCCAGGAATCCCATTCAGACGTTCTTTGTAACTGATCAACAGGTTCTGGAGTCTGAAAGACATGATCATTTTTATAATGTGCTTTACTTATATACTTGAAACATACAGAAGCTTGGACACATTTTCTGTTAATAAGATTTGCAAGTTCTGATCCCATCTTAAAAACAAGAACTCTTCCCAGCTCTTCCTAGCTTGAACTAAGCCTCTTTCTCCTTACCAAAAGCAGAACCAGATTGGAGAAATAAGTACCTCCAGTAAAGTGACTGTGATCAACTTAGAGAATTTATCTTCCAAGAAATATTAATTATGACTAAAAAAAAAAAAAAAAAGAAAAATAAACAGAAAATTGAAAACATGGCATTTTCGTTTCCTTCTTCCTATCTCACAAGACAAATTCTGAACCAAGGCTTATCAATATAGTTCCATGAAAATGGAGCTACACAAAGAAGTTGCATAACAAGAATTAGAAGCAAATATAACTCAAAGGTCAGAGATATAATGGGTTCCTTACAAGAACTACTGCAAAAAAACCCTACAATAGTTGTGTTCTGTGCCAGATTAAAATCATGACTTTAGACAACATTGTTACAAACCATATACTGAGATAGCCCATTCACAATATACCCAGCACTGGTTTTCAAATGTTGTTAATTAAAAATCTACAGCCTCTGAATATTTCTTCTTTGCTTGAGGAGTAAGTCTGAAGCCTTTTTTAAAGTCAAAGGTAAATCTAGGTTTCGCTTTTTGCTGCAGATATTTTCTGTACTTTTTTTTCCTGTTAGATGGGAAAAGTTGGGCCTGTTACTTTTTGAAGTCTGTAACAGAGTTTACCTTGGACATTAAAAATTTATGGTTAGTTTGTCCTTAAACACTTCACAGAAAATCAATGAAAAATGTGACATTGGAAGAGTGAAAGACTAAAAGCTTTGACAATAGCGAAAATGAGGGGGGGTTGAATTGAAGTGTTTATGAAACTCTTTGGACTTTGTCCCTTTTTGTCCAATTCTATTTAGAAATGCTCCTCACAAAGCATTGCTTTTTAAAGACTGATCATCCTTGCTTAGAGAGTTAGCAAATTATTAATCAGGATCCCTGAGAATGAAAAAAACTCGTAGTAGAGATTTGGACTGTTAACAAGAAACAGAAAGACTTTATTTAATATCAACAAAAGTGATTTTAGATATTCAACAGGAGAGAGCATGTTATAACTGAGGTGATGTATTAGCTATATAAATGTTTGGGTTGTGCTGTTATCAAGAGGAAAATTCCAGCTTGTGTTTCCAACAGAAAGAAAAAAAAAAAAGCTTTTGATGTTAACTGTAATATTTTGGAGTGTAATCCCTATGTTACAGTGCATAGATGCCTTAGAAGTACCTAGAAGCTCCAATTAGAGAGCAGCTGCTGAAGTAACAAAACAAAAACATGTAGGTGTTTCCTGGTAATGAGATATCTGTGTAAATATGAACAACTGCATTTTAACAGTATTAATATGGAAGTGCAGGGAAAAGCAATTAAAATTCAATTAAACTCCATCAAAGAGAAAAATCACAATAAATCAAAAGCAACATATGCAACTGACTCAAAGGTAGGGATTTGCAGATGAGAAACAAATCTGAAAAGTGTTCACTTACTGCATTTGATGTCTTTTAATCTGTTCTTCATCTGCACACAAGACAAGGACAACATCTGGAACTTCAAAATGCATTTTTTTCAGATATTTTGTCTCGTAAAGTACTTCCAGGAACATTGGATCTAAGTTTACAAATAATTCCTTCATGTAGTAGTACAAGGGGAAAAAAAGAAATAGAAAATAAGACTAGTTTGGTAGTTACATGTAGTGTGATATAATTGGATCACATAAAAAAATGGAGATGACTGAAGAAGATTATTTAAATGGATACACATGTTTCTATGCAGATCCTTAACCTCCTCTACAAATATATGGGTTTCCCAAAGAATTAATCAACCAGTATCTTACACTGATTTCAATTTCTTGTGACTGCCTCACTGTGCTTTAACCACTTGGCTCTCGTGACTTCCCAAGTTTAATTCTAGTTCTGCAGCTACATTCTCTGGAAGCTAATTTACCTTTTCATCTCAGTTTCTCCAGTGGTAACTATGGAGAAATATTGTGAAGGTTAATCTCTATGCTTTTTGGGGGCACTAAATGCTATTAAGTTGCTACATAAATTTGAAAACCAGGTTCTAGTTGTACATTATGGAATCATCAGTACAAAAAAAGCCACATTTTTATCATAATTTCTGTGCACTACATCAGAAAAAATAACCTGTGAAGTAAGAATGGTAAGATTTTCTGTCTCAGCAATCAGTTTTGAAAGCAAGTTAATGAATTATTGCAATATATCCAACAGAATTATACTGATCACTACAGAAAAGACTATGATCTAACAAAAAATTCTTTCCTTGACTAAAGTGTTGGTTAGCACAGAAAATAAACCATGAAACAATACCTAAAAAGATATAGATAAGTCAAAAGTAGATATGTATTTCCTGGCTACTGCCTCTTTTATACCCTGAATAAGGCAGAAGCTTTATGAAGAAGAAACATGAAGGAATAAAAAGGAAAAAAATATTCCAATTCAAGTTGTTCATTTTTTAACCCTGTTAAGGTTATTTTAAAGCCTTCTTGCCTATCTATGATATGATTAAAGTAGCATTTGTAATATTAAATCATGTAACAGTAATACAAAGAATAAATCATATTTACCTTAGTTTCTGGGTGCCTGGCAAGTAAGGAAGCACACAGAGCATTTCTAGCTTGGTCAGCAAATCTGCACCAAGCCCTATAATAAATAAGTTCGAATTCCAAAAGAACTGCAGCCATTTTATTGTAGCTCTTAACAACCTTTTTCATTTCCAGTGTCTGCAATTTAGGGGGAAAAAAAAAAGCAAACACCACTTAAACTTAAGTCAATGAGTCTAACATAGAAGAAAGTCCCTCCACTCGGCTTTCCCTCTCCACCATTAGGAAAACAAAAGAAACAGAAATAGAAAACTTTAAATTATGCTATTTTAGGGACAAGGTAAGACACAGGAACATAGCAATATATTTAGGAATTCAGTTATTAAAAAGTATTCAGCTGCTCTAACCAACATAACTCTTTTCCTGATTTTTCCTCCCAGTCTTGCCCATCAGACAAACTCTGTTACCATGGCCTATACAAGGTACTGAGGGCCCGTTGAGGAAGCTATATAAATTATATTCTTTCATGAAGTGTGGCTAGTGTTTCAGGTCCTCTTCATTACAGAGCACATCAGACAGAAGGCTCTAAGCTTAGGTACACAGCCAACAGTGCTGCTACCATGATTAACATGAGTCAAGTCCCAGAAGGGACAGAAACACTGGTCTGAGTTATCAGCTTAATGTCTCGAGGGAAGCCACTGTCTTGAGCCATAGAATAAAAATGCTGCAAAAAGGAATTTGAAACCTGGAGCAAATGCTAACACCTATCCCTCATGTTGGATGAGCTGGGATACAAGCTTCTAGAAAAGTGAGTGCAGGAGTATAAAAATAAATTGTGTCTGTTAATAACATCCTCGAAAACTTAGCATAAAGCCTCCTCTGCTAATTTCCAACCTTCAAAAGTGTGGTTTTCTTTTTAAGGAATGTCATTGGATGGTCAATTTTTCTGAATAACTGCTGAGCCCACATAATCTTCCCTGTTACCTAAAACACAGAAGATAGGAGGTTATATTTTCATCATCTTAAAAGCAGTCAAGAAGTAAAGTAATTTTTCTCTCTCACTTCTTTCATTCTTACTGGTGGTACATTACGTGGTATAGGTGGATTTTCCTTTTCCTTCTGGTAGAGTTCTTGAATAAACTCCAAGTCTTGGCTGTACTGCTGAAGGACAATTGTATACTTCTCACTAAGATCAATATTATTTTCTCCTATTTGTTCAAGCTTTATCAGAAGTACCAGCATCTGTTCAGTCTAAAAAAGAAGATGGAGAATTTATTGCAAAGATGTTAACAGTTCAGAAAGCCATTGTTCATAAACTATTTTATTAATTTAGACTATGCTACATAAATTTGTAACTTGTTTTCTAAGAAACACATAAAATTCCATCAAGAGAAGTTAGTGGATTTTACTTCTATATTTTGTCCCATATAGGATATACTAACCATAGTATGAACCAAGAAACTGCTACCACTACAGTATTTTTTTTTCCTGACTCTGAAATCCTCACTCCTTTTTCTCTGCAAACAGTTGTGGTAGAACACCTGTGTCTTACTCACACTTCATTAACATCTCATATCGTGATCAGGGCCTGAACCAATGAACAGTACTGACATTAAGGAAAATGATGACAGAAATTATTTCATTACTTCTGCCAGTCAAACAGGAATAACTTGGAAATGCAACGAGGAAGTAGGAGGAACACCAGCATGAAGAAAGAAGATAAACTTAAAAATATAGGGTTATAAAATTGGTAAGGAAAGATGAAACATAAGCCTGGCACCAAGCAAGAAAGAACATTATTTTCCAGCACTTCTTCAAGCAAATTTTAGAACATTTGTAATAGGCATGATGTCCTCCAAAATTATCTCAGCCACCAGCACAGTACAGAACACTGGCAGTAATGAAGAAGTTCAGTAGGAGCTGTGGGTACTCAGACTTTCTGAGCACCAGAACAAGGGGTTTGCGTTTGTAACATTACTTACAGTTACACTCTTCTCAAACCAGCAATCCACAAATTCTTGTATGGATTCATACAATGCTGCAATTTGCTTCTTAAATTCAAGGTAATCTTTTTCAAACTAGAATAAGAGCAAAAGAAAAAAAAATCATCTATAGTGCTGCCTTCATTTTACACAAAATCCTTTCTCTGTAGCTTTTGGGGAATTTGCTTTATCTGCTTAGCACACGTGTTCGGCAATGAATTAAAAAGAACAGGAACAACATCAGCAACAAAGGCATTTACATTCTAAGCAAAGCAGACAAAATATAAGCAGTGTTAGGTTAAATGACTGAATCTCATCTCCATGAATACAAAGGAGCACAGAGGAACATGGACAGGAGGAGGAAATCTCATAATTTAACCAGAGATAACAGAGCACACTCACCAGCTACTTGCATCACTGCCACAGGAGAGCACTCAGCTCACTGCCCACGTAAGAAACCTACCAAAGGTGAGTACCTTACGACTAAGGGAGGTTATTACCAAATTTGGTAGCTCCTAACTAGAAGTAATTTGGATATTTATCTCTAACATTTTTTTCTTAAAAGTCATAAATACTGATGGCCTACAAAAAGAGATCAATGCAAACTTCCTCTCAAGGAGAGCACTTGGGAAGACAGTCTATTTATGTGTAGAAAAGCCACACTGTTTTTTAACATCTCCAAATTCCAGTTAACAGTAAATACACTCTTTCAGAAAAGAGCCAAAGAGCAAGTAACACAGGCCAGCACAACTCATCAACCAACACAAGCCAAAGAAACACAAGCCATCAACCAGTTAAAAGAAAGCCAAAGGTATGTCAGATTTAAACATTTAAAAGAAAGTTAATGACAGTTAGAAGCTATAGTTCAGGAAGGCAGGAGAGTAAGCCAACATTTCCAGAACCACTTTTGTGAGACTATGAATCCTGCAAAACAAGCAGGCTATAGCTCCAAAAAAAAGCAGCTCAATTCTAGCATGTACAGGATGTATTAAAACATGAGACCGAAGCATTTGAAAAGCCACTTTAGCTTTCATCATTCTGTTCAGGACTGAAGAGTGATACGATTCTCTTCTCCATCTTAAATGTGCAACTATGTGCCTTCACTAACTTTACTACAAGACTGCCATTACCATTCCACTAAGTATTTTTAACAACACTAAGGAACTCCTACAATTAGAGAAACTGTATTTAATGTGTTGACATGCCTAAAATAGGTTTCTCTGTGCATCTCAAAACAATCACGTGCAGGAAAACCTTTTTGTAGCATTATCTGTGACACAGAAAAATTTGAAATAAACCTCAAATTTACCCAAACACTTTTAAATTGTACTAAAATATATGAAAGTATTTGGTATTATTGTTACAGCAAAATAATACATGCATTGTTATAATATTTAACATTCTTTGCATAGCTCCTGTGAGAAGCAAAAAATTAAGGGAGTGATTGTCACACAAGTGCTGAATGTATGTACCTCTTTTTTTCTGTGATCCAGAACATCATACTCTTTGGATTTGGTATTTGTGGCAATGCTCTGGTAATGAGTAGTGATCTCTTCAATACCTTCTATTTTTATACGATGGAGCTCTAAAAGGCTGTCCATAATATTGCTCATATGTGAAATCTTCTCCAAACGTTTACAGAAGGCATCAAATTTTCCAAATATATAGTTTTCACTAACAATAACAAAGCAAAAGAGGAATTGTAATGCAAACCTCCTCACAACCAATTTTTTCTACCTAATCGACATATATTCTAACAGAACTGCCATCAAGTTTCACACCAAAAAACCCCTCATGCTGTACTAATTACAAACCAAGTAAAAACCATTTTAAACTAATGGACATAAACTAGAAAATGTTTAGTCCTTATATATGTCAATTAAAAGCCTTTACTACATTTCACAGGAGTTACTTTTTCAAATAAGACATTTGCAGGAGATCAAAATGTGAACATAGAATACTAAGAAATGCCCATGCTTTATGTACCAATACAGGTAGAACTCCCCTTGGCATTATGATAGATAACTCAGCCCAAAGCTGACTAAATTCCCTTTTTATTTATATTCACGACTCAAATTTGTTGGGATTTCAGATCATACATATCCATTTGCACTAAATTAAAATATGCATAAATCCCCCTGAAGTCCTTTTGGACAGCTCATAAATCAACAAGGGACTGGCAAAATCTGATCACCACTTTTTTCCTGAATAAAATAAAAAAAAACCTATGCAAGATTATGTTCTGATTATAATAAATACTTGATTTTAACTGAGAATTTAGATTACCTGTTAGTCAGAAGATAATATGCCATCTCATTTATAATATTATTCAATATTAAAGTGAATTTACCTGAAATCAAATTGCCTGTCATTTGGATTTTCCTTTAGCTCTTTCCTAATTTTCTGAAAGGATGTTTGGTACTGTTCTTTGAGGGAAATGCATTGTTGTATCCTCTTTAGCAATTCTTGCCTGAGGAAGAAAGCACAGAAGTCAGAGAATCATTCTAAGGGTGTCCTCAAAAGAATATAAATAAAAATAAAACATTTCAGTCAGATATGCAACTTTGCAAAATAAAAGCACAAAATTATACACTATGTGAAAAACATTGTATGATCTTTACATGAAAAGTTTTTTTGTTTAAATCTGTTATCTAGAGCAGACGTTTTTAGTTTAGGTTATGTTGTCATCAAACCAAAACTTTCACAGCATAGTCCAGAAAGAATTTATACCAGGTTAATGCTGGCTACTGAATATCTGCAGTTTGGTAATTTCTCATCTTCTCTATTGAGTACTGCTTGTTTCTTCTGTTTGTTTTTTTCTAAGCAGACAAGACTGTAAAGTATTTTTCCAGACTACAGTAAGCTTAAGGAAAGCTTTGTTTCTTTAAAAAGATGCATCAGGAAGAACTTAATTCCTAAAACCAGAGTTAGTTACATCTTATACACTCATCCTTCAGATACACTTGTTCTGCCAGTGACATCAGCATTCACCACCTAATGGATAAGTTTCATGCAAACTCCTCTGTGCTTCAGTTTATGCCGAATGAAGTGGCTGGACAAGTAGCTACAGAGCAGCTAACTCATCCCTTCCTTGAAATGCCTCCTTTATTTCTCCTGGCAGTAATGTCTACAGAAAATTCAAGGGTGTCAACAACTATGCTGAAAATGCTGTCAGTCCAGCTGATCAACACTGCACGATTGCTGTTTTTTCTCCATCCCTCTTTTCTCCCACAATCTCACTATTCAATTCCTACATTTCAGACTGCAAGCTCTGCTTATATTTTGGATTGCAAGCTCCTAGGAGCAAACTTTTTGTTCATTTTCTGTATAGGGCCTAACATTTACTGAAAACCATAGACTACTGCTTTACTAATAGCTGTACTAAGAGCAATAGAAAAGAAAAAAAAAAATAAACTAGTCTTAAGTATGTCTAACTGGCAAACTTACAGTAAATCCAGGTTTTTTAATTTAAGATGCTTCACTACACACTCCACATACAGTATTCTCCCCAGAATTCTCAGAAAATACAAGTCTGAGTCTCATTCCCCACATATGTCACTCCAGAGTACAACTGACTTGTGATTCTGATCCTGGCAGATATTGTCCCCTTCCTCAAACCAACTTTCCTGCCCACTAACAGCAAAATATAAATCTTAGATGGAAGTTTGCCATTCTGTCCTTGGAGCTTTTTTGTGAAGAACATTAGCTCACTGTTCTAACTGCTTAAGTGTGTTTTGGTTTAAAAAAAAACCTTGGGGAAAACATATCAAGTGCTGTATATGAGTAACCATTACCTGGTTTTCAATAACAGGCTTTTTTTCACAACACATAGTAAATTTCTTCTTGCAGAGTACTTAATTCTACACCAAATTAATAGTTACAAGCTTAAAGTCAACATGGAAAGCAATGCCTGGTAGGAGGACAAAGGGCAACGTAAATATACCTATTAATAATCTTAATGACTAATCTGTAATTTTACTTCTAGTGTCAACAAAAGAAGGTGAAATTAAAATTCCATCACCTATCCAGATCCCAGATTTTTGAAACACCTTCACAGAGATACGTCTTGCACGTGTTAATCATTTGATTTGTGATTTTAAGAAAAAGAGACATCATGTGCTCTGATGTGTTGTAGTATGATGAGGTACAGTAGATCATACAGATGGTATTCATTAAAGTGGGTATGTGTTCCATCATTGTTACCTACAACACGGAAAAATTGGAAAGTCAGAAATTCGAATTTCCTGAAAATTAATACAGTAGAAAATATGACCACTCTGCGAATATGTTTGTCAGACGATAAACATCTTTCTGACTAACACACTGCTGTTGTAGATACCTCATTATGAACTGGACCATCCAGTTCATTTGTGGGGACCTACCACACTATGACGAAGACAAAAAGGTGGAAAAAGGGTAATGATTAAATGAATTGATGTTTTTCCAGAGTGGGATTTTCCAGAGGAAAAACAGCAGCTGTAGTTTTTTTTGCCATGGTCTCCAGTATATGAAGGTGCTGTAGCCTGCTTTGCAGAGGAACATACTACCTGAGGAAAAGAAGTCATACACTGCTACAAAAAAGCTGGCCAGCTGAAGGAAGGACAAGAAAAGAGTTGGCCATTGCTTATTTTGCCTAGATCTGTACAGAAGAAAAATACAGAAGGGGCAGGCAAGACAAAAATAATCTCACACTTAGTGAGGATACTGAACTATACAGGTTTCTCCCCCAGAGGAGGATTTCACAGAAATGCATGCAAGCCAGATACACTGAGAACCCAGAATAAGAGACAGTGACTGATCCGGAAAGGGATAAAAAAAAGTATGGTATCTAAAACTCAAGTCCAATATGGCAGAAAGATTAATATTTACAGAAGAAGAGCAGTGTAAAATAGTACAGTGGATTCAAAAGAGCTCAAGCTCTGAAAACGTTGTTTAGAAAAATTGTAATCAGATGTATTATGTGTAAATGTTCTGAAACATGTAAACTTAGACAATTTTGCCTGGTGACTGTATCTTCAAAATTCATGTTCTCACTTAAAAAATGAACTCTGAGACCCACATGGTTATAAGAATAAATTTTATCAACCAGGATGACAGTCCTACATGAAAAAGAAACAGTTTTAGCCTGTAAAATAAGTGGAAGCCAACGAATTTCAGCTCAAGATCACTTTATGACATTTGCAAAAAAACAATCTCAAATAGCTCCTAACTCAAGCATGCAGACAGGAAGAGGTACCATATGTAAGGCCCAAGCTCACAAAGGCAATTCCGCTCATTATCAGGTTTGGAAAAACACATTCTATGCTTAGTTTTTTCATGCCCTTCAATTATCTTCTGGAATGATAACTACTTCCTACATAAAAAAAAAAAATATTATTATCTCTGGTTAATTCAAAATCTGTAAGCTCAATTGCCTAAGGAGTTAAGCTGTTCACTTATCATTAAGAATGAGACAAATATTGAAAATATCCTTTTTGGAGAAGCAAAAGCCCTTCCCTTCTTTTCCTAATTTTATATTAAGTGCCTTTAGAGTACTACTTACAGGTGAAGCACTGGCAAGTGGACCAAAAAATTTATCCAATGTATATAAATATCTCACATTGTCTTTAGCTTCATTGGCAGCTTTTGTTACACTACCATCCTGAAGGGAGGGGGGGAAAAAAAAAAGAAATACAATTACTACTGTGAAAATTTTCTGAACAGGTTCTTACTCTTTTATGTTGCATGCTATCACAAGATTGTGATTCCATCTTGCGAGCTTTTTGCACAGAAGTGTTTTCAATTATGTCATTTATTTTTTACATAAGAAATAACTGCTTTTACAGGCAAAAATTGGTAAGATCTTCCTGGCAATCAGCAACATTTTGGATGATGTTTAAAGGAAGTCCTTACTCATAGCCCCAAAGCTTTTCCTTTTTCATGGAAGTACATTAGTGTGGCTTAGATAATCCAACTTAAATTTTAGAATTGTTCCAACATGGTACAGTGTACAGAACATGGTACATTCTACAAAACTTAGACAAGATCCCTGAAATGGATCTTGTCTACAACAACCAAGTTGTTTCCCAACATTTTTTAATAAACACTCGTTAGGCAAAATGAGTTCACGGCTAATGCATGTATCTTTCTGTTCATGTCAGGTGGAACTATCCAGTACTTCAGGTGCTGTTTTGTATGAAGGACGAAATCCACTTAATCGCCCTTGGCTTGTACTTGCTCTGTACAGACACTTTGATCCAAATACAATTTATCAAATAAGTCTGCAAATACGGTAAGCAAAAAACCAAAAACTCAGTAAGGTAGCACTGTTTTCCTGGTCTATTTTCGAAACAGTAGAATACTTTCTTAAGTGCTAGAAGATCTGCATTCTGGTTTTTGGGGGTGGGGGTGGGTGAGTGTCTAATTGACTGTACATGATCTACAGCTTATTTTCTAGCTTGCCTACAATTTTGATGGATAAGTTTATATCACAGATACTCATTTATCCGAAATAGCAGTTCTACTACAAAAAGCAGCTGTCAATAATTCTAAAAGCAATATGATGAACATATTCCAGACATCTCTACAGCTGGCCAGCCCAGGGTTCAGCTGGTGAGAGACAAAAAGATATTGTATTGCTGCATTGCTTTACTTCTGCACAACCATTCCAACTATTAAGTTAATTAAAGACACATTACAAAAGCACTGACTTCTTTTAAAGTTATCTATTTAACTTCAGAATCATTGATGTTACATGTTCCAACAAATGGATATTTACCACAGTACGAAACCAGCATAAACACTCAAAGTTATTTTTAGCATTGTGTTCAGTTCTGTGTGTATTACAAATACAGTACTGTAATAATTTAAAACTTTAAATAGAAAGTAGTAATTACCAGTTCTTTCCACTGCTTTAACGTCTTTGATCTTGCTGCCTGAAGAATACTTATTATTTTCTTTACTCTTGAACTCTTGATCTCATCTAAAAGGCTTTGAAGAAAGAAATACATTTAGTACTCTCTTTGGAATGAAAGTTTAAATTTATTCTTAAAAATACCTTTTTTTTTTCCGAAGACTCTGTGAGAAATAATTCAGAGATTTGACCTGTTAAATGATGACATTCGTGTCTTCCAGTGTTCCAGTTCTGCAGATGGACCAACGTCGTCAGCTTCTCTTCTTATTTGCTCACTCTCCACTAAAACTTGTCTGATCTGTTTGGTCCAAATCCTGACCACTTCTTCAAGTCTCTCAGTGACCTCTGTGTTACTGCCTTCAGAATCAGAATTGGACAGTCTTATAAGCACCAGGAAATAAACACAGAGTTTTAAACTACAGATGTAAAATTGCAAAACATAATCTGAGACTATGTAAACTGAGTATATTGGAATGACTGACCAACAACAGGAAAAGATAAAGACTGTGACAACAAGAAGCACACATATAAAACTTGTATCTATCTACTCTGTTACTATTGCATATCCTTTACAGTGGAAACAGTTAAAAATACAGGCAGTTTATACAGAAAACCAAAATACAGCAATAGGGTTTGGGAAGAATCAAGTTTCATAGGTCCAAGAAATGCATTAACTATGTGTATATTTTTCTGCTTGTATTTCATAAGTAAAGGCTTACTTCATATTTCTCTCTTTCTGCCACTGCAGTCTATTCCACATTAAAAGCATCCCATAAGAGATGCCATTACTAAACAGTCACAAAAACCCACTAGATTTTAAAGTCAGCATATCTTTTAGATTGTCCTAGCAGCTGAAAGAGTCTAAGTCACTTGGTGTATTATGTTTAGGACTCGAGAAGCTTGTGCTACTAAACAGATCTATAGAACTTGTCCAGCTATACAACATTATTATCTAATCTTAAGGTCAGTAGTTCTGTGGAAGGTGTCATGCCATAGACTAATGTAGGGTTGAGAAGGACTGCAAAGTATTGACTGGTTTGGCATTATTTCTCTCTGAAAATACTGATAAGACATTGTGGAAAGCTATTGTTGAAAGACACATAACTACCCTTTTTCTTACATTAACATATATTATATATAAAATTTTTTATACACATATTTTTGTATTTTTGTACATTTTGTATACTAGGTTTTTATTCACAGAGTCAGACTTGATATTGGGTAGGGTATTCCCAGTATCAAAAGAGTGAATAGCACACAAACTAGTAGACGGCTTCACTCAGCAACTACTTGGTCAGCAAACTAGGAGGGACAAAGGCAGCTGCTTACATGATATATCAAGCAATTACCTAATTCTTTAAGAACTACGAATTAAAGGATGAGTAAATGATTGATGATTTTATGATTATGAAGTCAGAAACCCAGCAAGAGTAAGAAGAAAAATGTATACAGCTCGGGAAGATGAATTAATACTTCAAAGTAAATTTTTACGAATGACATAACATTTATTTTATAAACAGCACCACTGTGTTTGCTTTGGTGTATGAATTACTCACCTGCAGTTATGTAGTCAGATGGGTTCTGTAAGTTGCTGACATAAATATCAATATCCACTTTTGTGAGCTGAATTTTATCTTCTATATTCTGTCTTGATGATGACAAAGTACCCACAAATTTATCCACTGCATACAGAAAGTCTTGTATCTGGCTGTTCTTCAAGCCTTCTTTCACAGCTCCCCAGTTCTGATTATTTTATGATTTATGAATTAAAAAAAAATTAAAACGAGGGTCACACTTTCTTTTGGTTTTTGATCACAAAAGATATTTTTCATTAGAAAGGTATTTCTTATTCATGGCAGTATATAAAGATTTATCATCATGCCATTTAAAATACACTCATCTTTATAGTGTGCCTTTATTTAATTATTCTATTAGACAAGAAGAGACAAAGTAGCAAAAGGGTCTAAGAAATAAAAATGTCTCCCTGCTCTCATTGACTTCACACTTAACTGTATTTTTTTAGCTTGATTTTTCTCTTTCTGAACAGAGAAAACAGATTTGAATCTCTCTTCCTCCTCCTGGGTGAGAGAAAATGACAGCATATGGTAATAGCACACAACATCATCATTCTCGACAGACACTGAGCTTCTTTATATTTCCCACCTCTGAACGTGTACTTCCAGAGGAAACTGAACCAACTGTGATGCTTTGTGAGTTCCACAGAATAAGGACAACGCAAAGAAGCTGGATGTTCTGGCTGTGATACAGTGCTTGCTGTCCACGGTCCAAAACAAAGTCATGGACTGACCCCTCGTGCTGCCAGAAAGGCTTGACACTTCTTTCAATCCAGAATTAATCTAGTTTCAATAAAGTCATCCCAGTTTTACCTTAGTATGATTGCTATGTTATGCTCTCCTTTATTGTAATAATTACAGTTGGTGCTACTGCTTGAAAATAAACAATGACTACATGAATTTCAAACTTTTTTATACAAATTGCATAACTCCCCAAAAGGCCTGTATTAGACTTATGTCTTCTTGTATCCTCTATTCTACGTCCAACTGATGCACAAACAGAACTGCAGCAGCTACAGGCCTTAATTCCACATATTCTTGAGAAAAAAAAAAAAAGAAAATATTAATTTTTTGATTACCTGTTGGGATTTAAGTGCTGGTATCATGATCTGGGTCAAGAAAAATTCCAGGCCCTGAAGGGTATTTCCATTAGGACAGTCAAGCATACCAAAATTAACCTCCTTCGGGAAGAAACAAAAATTAGCAGAGTGCGTATAAACTTCTGCAGCATTACACTATTGGAGTGAAATTCAGATACATGGCAGACACATGATAGTCCATAACTATGTAGGTTCCATGAGGATATTGCTACCCAGGTACCAAATTTGGATTGGACAGAAACTAAAATTCAACCAAAATTCCAAGACTTGCTCTTGAGTCACTAGCAAAGTCAGTCCCAAACTGTAGCAACACTCCAGCAATCAATGAAAATTAAACATATAATATCAATGCATTAATTAATCTTAACACAATTATATGCCTGTGTTTCTCATTTACAGGAATATCTTCCATCTATCAGAAATGCCTAAAAAAGGACTAAAAATGTATCAGGCAAGAAACACCTCTCTTGGTTGCACAATTCTCACAAGTTCATTGTTAATGAGCTTAGGAAGCACTCCTTTACTGAGAGGACAAACACTGGAACAGGCTTGCTAGAGAGGCAGGCAATGTCCCAAGCCCATCTGAGTTTAAGACACATTTGACAATGCCATTAACAATATGCTTTAACTTTTGGTCAGTCCTGAAGTGGTCAGGCAGTTGGACTAGACGGTCATTTCCAACTGAAATATTTTATTGTACTCTATCCTATCCTAATCTAGTTAATGTGAAGCAAGAAACAGTAAATTGCTGAAGCTGGGGAAAGAGTATGATGGGTGGAGTTTTACTGCAGAACACAAATCATAACTTGGAAGAAGTTAGGGATTGCATTTTCTCCCAACACTATCAACTTGTACCTTCGTTGGCTTTTCTGTTACCAGCATTTTGCACTCCAGTGTATACATTTTGAACATGGGCTGTGTGCTTTCTATTACCCCTACTGACCAGCCACTTTGGTTCTGTGTATGTCTCTTTTTCAGGAAGGGAGTCTCATTCAGAACTTCTGAACTGCACAAACATGCATTGATTTTGCCTTCATCATAATGGCTTCACTGATATGGGGACAAGTGTACTAAGTTCTGCCCTGGAAGCTTCTACTCCCAACTTTGACCTGTGCAAAGACAGCGATTCCAGAGTGTTTTAGAAATGACGACTACAAATGATTTTTTTGTAGAGGCTTTTACACTCTTGGCTATCTTAGTCATTAATTTCACTAGATTTTTCTTCCAAGTTCTCCACTGGCATGTAAAAGGACTGGATTTAAGACATTTATTTACTATACATGGGTGAAATACTATGTCCTAACAATACTACAGCATTATAATCCCACTAGAGTAAAAGAGGGTAGAAAGATTTTTCTCATAAAACAAAGGAATTACAGATGACAATCAAGGCATCATTCTGCTTGAAGAAGTGCTTATGAGGAAGACCAGGTTTCTTTGCATGTCTGAACATGTTCCCTGGGAGGTAATGCTCACAAGACTGTTAATGAGAAAGTGCTCCTAAAATACTTCCTTCTGCAAGAGGGCGGGCTAAGAAAATAGCAAAAGGAAGCAACAGAAGGGCAGTTAACTGACCTCTAATTTTCCCCTTCAGATGCTTTTGACAGTGCTAATTTCTGCCATATGACAATGTTTACATCTGTTGCGGGGAAGGGGAGATGGGGAAAATTAAGACTTCTGAATCTCTGTGACAAGAGCGATATACTAGCTAATCCATTTGTTTCCAATGGATGACAAAGATTCAACTATTCTTCTCGAGAAATAGGGGATAAATGCATGTATTTCTAGGGGGTTCTCAGGCTCTCCTTCCAGCTGTTCCTATATAGCTCTTTGGGACAAACCAAAATTTGCTTTACATTCTATAGCACCTAAAAATATTGCCCTACATGATGAATGAAGTTTGATGAAGATACGTGACAGCCCCTGTCAAAAGCGGGTGATCACAAGAGAACTGCAGAGAGAAGGCACCAAGGTAGGCAACTGAAGACTATTTCTTTAATGTTTATTCTTAGATATTAGTATTTGGATGATCTTCTGCAAATATTTCCCAACTTCTGAAAGTCAGAAAGGTTGTTACAGCATATTTCTTATACAAAAGAAGCTATAAAGGGTTGGAAAACCTTCCATTAGTTACTTTTAAGTATCATCTTCATTTTAAAAGTCTAAAAGAAACAGTTTGAGTGCAGCATTTCCATAATTTAGGCTCATTACTTAAAATAAAATCTCACGGTTTACGTCTTTATTCCCTATTGCCATTAACATTTATATTTTAATGACTAATTAATGAGGAATTTTTATTAAAATCTTGTTTTTAATAATATTGCAGTATCTAATTTTTAAATCATTAAAATTTTACTTTATCACAGATACTTATTCACATGAAAAAGAACTTCTGTTAAACATAGAACTAGACATTTTCATGAAAACATTCCCTATTTCTGGCTCCAGTTGAGAGAAAAATTGTCTTAGAAAATATTAAGTACACAGTAAATACAGCATGACTTTGGACTGACCCGAGAGACATTTGATGCAGTTATAACTTCATCTGATGTCCTTAGGAAAAATGCACAAGTTCCTGTAAAGTTCTGTAAAAAGGACAAAATGAACACAGTTAAAAAGAATACATGAATACATTAAAAGTAATTTACTTGAAACTTAAAGATGTGCTGAAAACAAAACCATAAATATTAATTACTCAAAAAGGTAGTGAATTGTTTGCAGGATGTTTTAAAATCTGCCCCTCTCAAATAAAATACTGGGTTTTCTCTGTCTGACATAGGAAGATAAAAAATGCCCTTCTGGACAGATAAGTTCAGTATTGCACCTCTACTAAGAAAATGCAGTTCAGGGAGAGCCTCTTAGTTAGGCTGTTTCCTGAGGTCCATCCTTCTTGTATTCCTTGACCACCTGCAACTGCTGTATGAGAGTTGTTACATGACATATTCCTGTCTAGTAATTTTAGAATGCATTTATGGACCTATCCATGAGACTGCCTAATCTCTTTCTGAACCTGCCAACATAAATTTACTGAAAAAATCTACAGATATCCTCAGCTTTCAAACATTTAAAGTTCTTTTCTTAAATACTCAGATCACAGATTTATTTAACTTTTTTTAGAAGGGAACTTAAAAAAAGCGGAACTTGCTAAAAAGTTTCATCCAAATACCTTTTAACATGTATTATCGTTGTTTTGATGGACTGAAGTAACATAAAAGTTTCAAAACAGTACTTGAACAATGCTTATTTTTAATCTATTAAACCTAATAACAACTCAACTGTAATGCATTTGAAAAGCCATTCCAGTTGGTCCAACTGGCAGAGGAAGGAATGTCACTTTTTTGTGAAAGCAAGAGAGAATTCTTCAGCTATGTCTTTCCCAACATTACAGTGCTAACATAACCTCTTTGGAGTCAACAATAAAAAAAAAATGAAACAAAACCCCAAAACATCACCAGACCTTATTCAAAGAAAATTGTATATGGAATACCAAATTTCCCCCAAAAGAGATGGAACGAAAGAAAATTAGTCAGAAATCTTAATGGCTACTCTGAATATGCTGTTGAATAATGCTTAGACATTACAGTGAGGAGGCTGTTGTAACAATTTGAATGGAATAAAGGATTTACTGAAGGTATTTTTGGAATAATGTCCAGTATTATTATATGCAAGGACATATGAAACCACTGAATAACTGCACTTTTAAAATGGAAGAGCACAAGCACTGGAAAATACTCAACATGCAATCATTAAAAAAAACGTTAGGATCCGTGATTTTTAAAATTTTTTTAACAATTTTAACAATTTTTGAGCTGCTCTCCTCTCAGGTAGTCAACACTACTTCTTTACTGGTGAGTGCCAACCTCAGCTCAAGAAATGTTGGGAGATCCTGCATTATGAGAACAGTGACTGTCTTTAAATATCTATCCAAGAATTACAAAACATTGTATAACACCACACAACTGTTATGCTTTCTCAATATTTTTCTTTTTAAATGTCATCTAATCAATTTTTTCAGCCATACCTCAGTGGAACCCATGGTAATAAATAACTTCTTCTGAGGCAAACCGTTCGTTGACGCATCTGACCTCAATGATGCATTTGACTTTTGCTAGCAAAATTATAAATAAGAGGTTAATAAAATAAAAATTATATAATACAAATACTTTGTCCATTTGAATACGTGAATTATAACAAAGCTCATTCTGATTCAGTTAGTAACTCCCAGGTAGAAATCACAAAGTTGACTTTCTCTGAAGAATAAGCTTTGCATGAATCTCACAGTCCCCAGCAAACAGTTTCATAGCCCCATTTTTTCAGGGGAAAAAAAATTCAAATAAGAAGGGCGAAAAGTCTCAGAAAATATAATGAAATTAAATATGAAATGTTTCCTAGAGAAACTTCCTCTGTGAAAACCAACTGGATATTTTGCAGAAAGAGTCGTGCCTGGTCTGCAGTGTCGTAATGTACTTGTGAGTGGGATTCAAAAGCAATACTGTCAGCTAGATCCTGCCAACAATGCAAAGAAGTTTAGCTTTCTGCCCATTTCTTTAACCATACATCACTGAAAAACTTCCTCTCTGAGAAGCCTTGATGCCACTGGTCCCTCTCCACTGAGCTGAATCTACCACCCCTTTTCTTTGAAGCAAGAAAAAAGTTTAAGCCTAATAAAGATCTGCTTCCTTCTGACTTTGTGTCATGCATTTTGGAAAATAATCTGTTGAAACCTGGAAGAATGTGGTAGAAAATTACGTGGACAAAGTCTGCAGGTGTATTTCTCTTTAAATTTGAAGAGAGTCTTATTCCAAAAAAGTCAAGCGTTCAGCTCCTGCTAGACTAAATGTGTGATGGATGATATACGGTGGTAGCTCCCCACTTCCACCCCAAATCAGCATCTGCTGAACCTTATTCACAGTTTCAAGTGAACATCAAGCACTTAAGCTGGTAAAACAAAAAGAGAGACGAGAAGCAGCAAAGAAAGGAGCTTTGATAAATCTTGGTACAAACATGCCTGCTTGTCGGGTCAATGGTCTGCCCCATATTTTGTCTCCAAAAATGGTCAAAAATGGATAAGAACAGGGCAATCATGTATAACACTGCCCTTGAGTAATCTCCAATATGTTTGAAATCAAACTGTTGACTGAACAGTCAGATTAATGAGCTCTCTTCCCTCATCAGAATGGAGTGGAAGATGCTAGAGCTGGCATTCATACTTTCCATGAGAAACATTTTTTTTTATGCTATGCTGCTTCTGAAACAGAATTCTCATCAATTATTTTTTTAATGAGTAAAAAGGTCAAAATAAAACAAAATTAAATGCAGCAAATGCAGCAATGAAACGTTTCATTTAACCCAGGCTGGGCATTTATTTCTGACATGTCAGTTAAGGAAACAATGTCAAGATTTTCCATTTCATCTTGATTTAAGTCAGAGAATAACACATTCATCCTAGAAATGTGCATGTACAGTCCCAGTGAAATGAAAAACTGATTAAACTGTTTTGACAGCTGAGCTCATTCTGTGCTTTGCAAAGTCTCTAAGCAATTCCAGTAACACTCAAAAGTTCTTTTAATTTATCTAGGTTATAATGATTCTGTAATTCATCCTTGCATTTAGCTGATGATCAAGCATATTAATCAGTTTTTCTCCTCAACTAGCCTAAAATACCACCACGTGGTGAGTTAGCTCTCCCTATCATGGCTCCTCAGTAACATAATCTGAAAGGACTAATGAAGGACTTCTGAAGTTCTGAAAGCCCACAACAGTTGTGTTAGACAATTGTCAAGGTCACTTGATATCTTCTGATATCACACACTCAGTGGAAGCTGAACAAATTATTTTGCTCTTTATGCAGAGGTTGCTCCTTCTCAAAACTTAAAGGGAGAAAAATACAGCTTGGAGACCTCAACTGCCTTATTTCTAGTCTTAGTTTTCCAATCTTAAGACTATTTGCTGCAGAATGGGACAGACCTGAATATGAAGCCACCTTAATTTAGAAAGAAACTGCATCATTTTTCACTCTCCTGAACAACTGCTTTGTCCATCGTAGAGCTGATGCATTTCAAACCAAGGGAAGATGAAATAGTTCTTACACAGACAGCTCTCCCATTCCTATAATACTTATGCTAGCTAATCTAGTATTTTAAACTCTAAATACTGTGAACACTTTGTCTCAATTACCTTTATCCCTTTTGAAGTCTGGATGTTTACTCTACTTGGCCATTTTTAGGTTTCTTTTGTGAAAACAAGAACAGTATCAAATCATGTCACAGGGCACCCTCCCATTTTCATGTAAGCCAGGAGGGCAGTATCTAAACAATGAGACTCAAGTTGTTGCCCCACTGGCATGCACAGAAAACAAAAACAAAACTCCACAAACAAACAAACAAACAAAACTGTTAAGTTTTTCTGAATTTTGTAACAGTCATGTGATTTAATTTTTTTAAAAATGCAACTTTGGTTTTGCAGAAGTAATAAAGGAAACCTACCTGCATTATATCTTGGTAAAAGAAGAGCAACTTTTTAAGTCCAGTAGGGACAAAGAATTGTTCCATAAGTTGAAACTAAAAATAAATAAATAAATAAATAAATTGTAGTTAATTGTGAAGTGGTTTCAAAAGACTAAAAATTTTGGAAATATTTTTTGCAATAATAATTTAATTCATATTTACCTTGTCATCAGAAATAATGGCTTCCTCCACTTGCTGCTCACTCAAGCCTATCCCATCTGCTAATCTTGATATCAAATACTTGTGTCTCCCATCTATCTGAGATCTTCTCTCTTCTTTGGTTACTTTGGCTTGCTCAGCTAGTTCTTTTCTACTTTCACTAGAAAGTACTATGCTTTTCTTAACAGTTGCCTAGAAAATAAAAGTTTGTTATAGAGGGATTATTTTTCCTCAGTTAAGGATTGTATTTTATATATTGTTGATCTTTAGGCTGGTTTCATAAACTACTTCATGTACGAACATAAAAAATTACATCTACGGAGAGCATAGGGAAAAGAACACTAATAATTAACCTGTGAGGCCAAAATAATTTCTCAGTATAAAGCTGCTACTATGAAAACTGCAGATGTGAAACTTCAGATCAGGACCTCAGAACCAGACATGGATCCAGGTTAAAGACACAATACAAATCCAGCACTATTAAGGCTCTAATTCAAATCTCAGCTTTGTGAATCCAGCTTCCAAACTGTTCTATGTCTGTATTCCAGATTTGGTACCAGATCTATCTCTATACTGCTGGCATTTTAGTATATAATATCAAGTTATTGCCATAAAGGAAATAAATAAAACAAATCACTATAAAATCAGTCACCACATAAACAAATATATGATTGATGATGAATGTGCAGGTCATATAAAGGTAGCAGCACAATGATAAAGAAGGAAATTCATGTAGAAAAAGGATTTTTTAAAACCTTCACATCAGTGTGAACAATACTGAAAATAGATATAGTGAGTAACATTTTTAAGTCAACAGAAAATCTTCAGAGGCTATATGAAAAACTAAAGATTTGGGTAAAAAAGTCACCACACTGATCATTTCCCTTTATACACAGCTCCCACTAACATGAGTATCTGGGGTTTGGATATGTCTAAAGTGTGTCTGTACCTCACAATTTTCACTGGAGATAAAACAGAGATAAATGATGTCATCTTACCAGTAGTCTAAACTAGGAATTCCAATGATCAATACTACTCTTAGATTAAAAAACTGAAAAGGTGTCCAATGTCCACCTTTGGCTCCTACCATTTGGTCTTATCCCAGACTCTTAATGGATGTTTTACATTGTTTGTATCTATCTGCATTTCTTTGAGATCGGGAGAATACCTGCAGTTGTGGGTCAGTACCCTTCTGGTGTCTCTAACAGCTACATCTTTTCTTATTTACCATGTTGGTCCCAACTCATCTATGTCAGTCTTTTATCACCTCTGGCTTCCATGTCAACAGCTTGCTCTCTTATTTTGCATATGTCTTCTTTGCATATGCAGTATGACCTTATTCAGGTATTCTTAAAAAATATTAATTTTCATCCTGGCAAAGAAATGGCTATATCAGTGGATGATAGAAAAAAATGCATCAAAGAAACCAAAATTCCAGCAACAGACATTGTAGCAGAGAAAGTCAGTGGCCTAACACTGTAGACACCTTTTAGTGGTTCACTGTTCTTTTTTTCTTGCAATTAACAGAGACCAAAGGAATCCAGCACACTTAAATATTAGACCAAGCTTTTGTCAGTGAAGACTGCAAGAAAAACCTGTATAGAAGAAAATTCAGCAGAATAAAGGTATCTGAGTCACCACATATTTTAGAATTAAAACACTTGCCGGAAGAACAGCAGTCAAAGGGGATTCTGTGACAGCAGATCCTAGTTCAGTGCTCTTTGTCTTCAGGTTCCCTCCACGTCTATGGTATTTACTTTCTGTGTCTAATTAAGAGAAATGACAAGTTCTAATTATTCAGGTGCATGCACAACAAATGCATTTACAAGACCTGCAGTGTTGTGTTTTCATATCTGCTGGCTAACCTCTTCTAGGTTGGGGAAATGAGACATGAAAGGAACATTAAAAAACATGTGCCACAGCAGCTTCTTTGCCTTAGAAGCCATTAGGAGGAAAAGATGCCATATAATAACCTATGTCTCAAGTTGAATTTCAAACAATGCCTGCAGATAGCAAAAGAGGTAAGAAAAAACAATATAAGGTAGTAGCTTGAAGAAATCAGTTCTGCTAAAAATAGAGACTCTGAAATACTCTCACTTTTCACACTTGTTTTTGTCACCCAGTTACTCCTTTTCTGTTACTTCTTTCTATAAATTCTCATTGTCAGTCTCATGTATTTCTGACAAACTTGCTACTTGCAGAGACTTGCAAGACAACTTGAGCTCATGGTGTATGTGAAGAATAAAGATTGATAATATTTGCAATAAAAACATGGCACATATCATTAGGGCATGAAACTATCTTAGGGCATGTCATTATGTTCTGCTGATTGTTTTAGTCTCCCTAAGAGCTTTGGAAGCGCTTTAACTTATTTTAAAAAAGTATGGCATGCTTTGGGGTTTTTCTCTATAAATTAGGATTTGAATATTTTAAGTAATTTGAGGAGCAAATAAGAGTATTTATGTTATCCTAATACTAAGTACAATAACTTATCTCCAGTCAGCTGCCATTTCTCTTTTTAAAACTTTAATTACAAAGCAGCCCTAAATATTGCTTTATCTCTCCTTAACAGAAATACTGTTTTAATTAGCTTCAAAAAGATGATTATATTAAAGCACTGAACAATGCTATTTGTAATTTCTACATCTTGCTTTCAGTCCATTTTGTTTCTCCAAATATGATATTTACGTCCCATCATTAGCAGCAAATAGGATCATCAGTGGAGCATGCAGTAATGCTAATGAGCAGCTCACTAAACTTTCATTAATTACTGTTTAATCTGTTCTAAATATATGATAAAACTGAAATTCTAATAGCATTGATTTCCTTATAAATTTTCTTACAGATTGTATCTCTTTTCCCCTAATTAAAATGTATTATTCACAGAATCATAAAATAGTTGAAATTGGAAGGGATCCCTAGAAGTTTCCCCTGCTCAAGTGGGGTTACTTGCTGCCAGTTGCCCAGAACCATTTCCATATGACTTTTGAATATCTTCAAGGATGGAGACCCCATAACCTCCCTGGGCAACCTGTGCCAGTATTCGGTCACCAATGCAAACGTGTTTCCTGATGCTCAGAGAGAACCTCCTGTGTTTCACTTTATGCCACTGCCTCTGATGCTGTCACTGGACACCACTGCAGAGAGCTTGACTACCTCTTCTTTACACCCTCCCTTCAGGTATTTATATGCACAGAAAAGACACCCCTCAGACCCAGCTCCATCAGCCTTTTCTCACTGAAGAGGTGCTCCAGTGCCTTCATCATCTTCATGGCCTTCACTGGACTCTCTCCAGTATATTCATGTCTCTCTTGTACTGCGGAGCCTAAAACTGGACACTGTACTCCAGTTAAGGCCTTACCATTGCTGAGTGGAGAGGATGGATCACCCCCCTTAACCTGTTGGCAATACTCCTCATCCAGCCCATGGCATCATCAGCCTTCTCTGCCATAAGGGCCCATTGCTAGCTCACGTTCAACTTAGGTGTCCACAAGGACCCTCAGGTTCTTTCCTGTCAATCTCTTTACCAGGTGTTCTGCCCTCAACGTGTGATGTTGCATGGGCTTGTTCATCCCTAGCTGCAGGAATTTTCCATTTTCCCTTCCTCTTGTTGAACTGCCTGAGGTTCCTGTCAGCCCTTCTCTTCAGCCTCTGGAGGTCCCTCTCGAGGGCAGCACAACACTCAGGTGTATTGGCCATCCCTCCCATTTATGTGTCATCAAAACCCTTGCTGAGGTTACTCTCTGGCCCATCATCCAGATCATAAATGAAGATGTTGAACAGGACTGGACCCAGTATGGACCGCTGGGGTACACCACTACCTTCTAGGCTCCTGCTGGACTTTGTGCTGCTGATCACCACCCTCTGAGCTTGTCTGTTCAATCAGTTTTCAATCAGTTTTCAATCCATCTCACTTTCTGCTCAGCCAGCCTGCACTTCAACAGCTTCTATTGGAGGATCTTACAGGAGTGAAGGGGAAATTCAAATTTTAACCTCTCAGCAGCAGTAATTTGTAACCCAGGAATGATCTGGCATGAAGAACAAAAGGGCCCCAGTGAAGGAGGTGTTAAGCTGGCTTGAAGCAGGAATGCCAGAGGCAGAACAACTCCCTGTAAGGGAGTACAGTTTCCCCTGGTGTTGAGATAAGAAACAGCCACAGCATTGTCTTGTAGCCATCCTGGAATGCTGGGCTTAGAGTCTACCTTTGGGGAGCAGAGCTGTCGCTGGGGGATAGACCCAAAGCTGGGCTGAGGTGTTCCATACTGATGCAAGTGCATATAAGTGTGTATAAGGAATTGCTTCATCAAGCTTCTTTGCAGATTTCTTAAAGAATCGGTTATGGTGTTAAGACTGTCCAATGCATTGTTTATTATTTTTTTACATATATTTTAGAACAAATATGTGTTTGATCCACCTCAAGAGGCACAACAAAAATTTCCCAACAGGAGAATATCAAAAGCATATATCCATTTGTTTATTTATATGTACATATTTATTTATTTATAAAGCTGAAATCTGCACATTGCAGTCCCTTCACTGGCACATTCAGAACAGCACATACCCACCCAGCATATATAAATATGCTACTTAATAATTGTTTTCTCATTTTGTTCCTTGATTTCTTTACCATACAAAGCCAACATGAAGTAATTATTATTTTCTCCCTTACCTTTTTTTATAGTAACGAGAGGTGGACAGAGATCAATATGAGGTTTGGAAGAAAGCTGCGTTCCTCTCAGGTGTTCTGATTCCTGCTGTGCAGAGGGACCAGGAGAGGAGCTAGGCTCGACTCTTGCCCCTAACTCGGTCTCACCTCCCACAGTCTCCTCCATCTGCACCAGCACACAAAACTCAACCTAAAATCAACAAAAAATGACTGGACAATGTGACATTGTAATAACCACACCTTCAGTATTTTTATCCCTGTTACGGCGTCAGTATCAAACTAGCAAGGAAAGGGAAAAAACAATTTTCTACTTTTGGTCACTGATTAAAAAAGAGAAGATCTAAGCAGATTTCAAAATGATAAAAGCTCCTCTAAGGTTGCCTGTTATCAAAACTTTATTTCTAATTGCATAACTATAATTTCCCTCCAATCAAGCTGCTGCAGGTGGGAACTCACTTTTTGGGAGACAGGTTAAGCTCCTTCTTAGACGGTAGCTGCAGGTCCGGCTGAGAAGTGCTCGGCACAGAGTGTCGACCAAGGCACTTGATTAGTGTCAAGCAGGTTTTAAAGCCTGCGGTCTGCCTGGGCGCTTGGCGTTCCTGGCAGCTGCTATGGCAACCCCTACACAAACCCAGCTAACAACCCAGTCCCCGGGAGGCACCTCGTGTCGTCCGCATTTCCCATCGGATCCGACAATCCAGTGCTTATTTCATAACCACTTGTCTTTTGAAAAGCACTATATTTTTCTCTTACATATAAATTAAATCCTAAGCAGGAGGCTTTCCCGATTCAGGAAGGCCAAGGCGAGCTGCATCCACACCGCGCTCCTGGACACATCCCTTCCTGGCACGGTAGCACCCCGGGGTCCAGGCAACGCACGAGAGACCGATAGGGGGCTAAGTGGGGACTTTCCCTTCTCCTCTGACGGGCAAAGGTGCTTTCACACGGATCTGAGGGTACTGCGTGATTAGCAGCTTATCCACCTGTGGCACCCTTACAGAATCACAGAACCAATTAATCTGGAAAAGACCTCTGAGACCATCGAGTTCAAGCTATGACTGAACGCCACCGTGTCAACCAGACCACGGCACTGAGTGCCACACGTCCAGTCTTTCCTTAAATACCTCCGGCGATGGCGACTCCACCGCCTCTCTGGGCAGCCCTATTTCAATATTTAACCACCCCTTCCTTGAAGAAATCACTCCGCGTGCTTCCTTTCCCCCCCCCCAGACGATACCCCCTGCAGTGGGCGACCATTCCAACCCGCACCTCACAGGACGCGGGCAGTTCATTTTCTATTTTTTTATTTTTTTTTTAACCCGTCTCAGTGACCTTGAACCCGGCCCCAGAAACACACGCGGTGCCCTTTTACAGCCAAACTGTAAAAACAAACAAACAAACAAACAAACAAACAAAACCCCCTCAACAACAACAAAACCTCCACGCAGGGGGAGGAGCGGGAGGAGCCGCTGCCGCCGGCGGCCGCGTGTTGCGCCTGCGCGGCCGGGCGTGCGCCGGCGCAGCGGGCCCTGTCAGCGCGTTCCCCGGGCAGGGGCGGCCGCGGCCCCGGTAAGTGGCGGCCGCGCCTCCCGCCGCCCCCGCAGCTGCCCCCGGCGCCCCTGTCGCTGCCCCCGGCCGGTGAGCGCCGCCGCGCCCACCCTGCCGGGCTGTCAGTGGCTGTAGCGACCCCGGTGTGGCAGAGGGAGGCGGAGGGGGCGGGGGCGGGATGGGCCGGGGCGGTCTGGGGAGCCCCCAGGGGGTGGCGGGGCCGAAGGGGGTGCTCGGGGCTCCTCCCGTCCCTGGGCCGGGGCGTGGGGCGAGGGAGCTCGGCGTGCCCGAGGGCAGGTCTCCGGCCTTTGCCCGGCAGGGACGGGCACCTGCGTGGATGCGAGTGATTCAAGTTTAGCCACCTCTGTCAGGGAGGAGCCGGGCGGGGCTGGGGCTGGGGCTGCTTCCTCCGAGCTTTGGAGTTTGCAGGGGTCACGGCCCAACCCTGGGTGTCACTGTGTGCCTCCATCCCAGGAGCTCCTTTCTGGAGTGGCAGTGGCCTGCTCCCGTGTGTCTGTCGCCCCCGCTGGTTCGCCTCCGGAGATAAGCGCCCCCAGGATAAGGGGTGCGCTTGCAGCCGGAGCCTTTCCAGGACTACTCGGGACTCAGTTTCGTTCACTTCTGCCTATATTTTGCTCTGAAGATGTTTGTAGCTTTGACTCACAAATCTCCGTGTAAAGTTGACAGGGTTTCCTAAAGTTTGCCCTTCCGTTTGGGTGGTTGTTGGTTGTGCAAGAGCCGGTCTGTGTCAGCAAGTTGTTTGCAGTGTGCTTGGCTACTCATTCTCTTCACATTGTCTGCTTGGTGTGCCTGGGTAGTGGCTTGTGTGGATTAAGGGTGTTGTAACCCTATGGAATGTATTCGGAGTTTTTAGTAAAGACAGTAGTTCAGGATGAAGCTCTCTGCTCCAGCATACCATTTCTGTAGTAAATTCATATCTGAGAGCAACTACTTTTTACTTAGTTAGTTAGTTAGTTAGTTAGTTTAGATAGGGCCCAGATAGCGTGGAAATGGATTGAGCCAAACAAAACTGGAGTATTCATTCCAAAGTGTGAATGGTATAAATAGAACCTGCACCTTCAAATGTAGGAAATCAAACATGGTTTGAGCTAAGCAGGGCAGTTTTCCTGCTTTTTGCTCTTTCCCATCTCTACTCTTGCCACAGTTCTTTATCAGATCACTATTCTGTTGAGATTAAGTGATGTGCTGGATATATGAATGCAGACTGCTTTGAAAGTAGGTATCTACTTTCAAGGAATAGTATGGATATGAGAAAGTTTAGTCTCCAGCTGTGGCAGCAGAACCGAAAATGTTTCTTTGTTTACAAGACAAAAAGTGATGGATATAATTTGGAAGCAATGAGGAGCTCCAAATATATTTGTTGGAGCTCTGTGGACATTGTATTCTTGCATCCTTAGTGACTGGGGTCTTCCCTGCTTTCTTTTAGTAGCTAGTGAAGTTTGAGGGAACAGGTCTGGCTTAATGGTCAGCAGATATTACCTTTTCTGCAGACTAGTTTGCATCCATGTCTTGACTTCACTAGAAATTCTGCTGGAGAATGAGGTGAAATACTTGACTAATGTTTCCCGGCATACCTACACCTCTGATGAACTGGACTAATACCGTAGGAAGAACTGAGAATGAGTAGGAAATAAAAGAAAATTATCCATCAGAAGTTTAAATGAAAGTGCTTTATATTCTCTAGGTTTAGAGCTTTCACAGCTGTTTCTCCCTGGTTTTGGTAGCAAATGTGACCTGTTGCTACAGCGGGACTGCAGTCAGCTTCACCAGACTCTGGTTCAGGAGGAGTTAGGATTTTTGCTTGGGCCATCTACAAGATTCCTTTATGCTTGTCTCATTCCCCTTTTACTAGACAAACCTGCACTAGGATTGGGTAGAATCTGTTTTTTTAAATGAAAATTTGTGGTTCTTTTGGTGGTGGTGGGTTTTTTGTGGTTTGTTTTTTTGGGGATTTTTTTTAATACAAACTTACAGAGAGTAAGGTAAATGCAAAAAGAGCAACCAAAGAACATTTCAGGGAAACAAATGAAACAGTTAACTGACTTTAAATGCAATTCTTGTAGAATTCTAATTACTCCTCTTTATAGTGCAGTCTAATGATGGTTCTGTCATGTTGCACTGTTTTTATTGCCAAAGTTTAAACTTTGAAATGTCACATAGCCATCCGATGAACAAAAAAAATATTTTCTAAAAATGTTTTGTTTCTTTTCAGTGCTGTTAAGTTATGAAGGCATTTTGAGGACCTAATCAACAATGGAGGAAACGGACAGGGAAGCTGTTGCAACAGCTGTTCAGAGAGTAGCAGGAATGCTGCAACGTCCTGATCAGCTGGATAAAGTGGAGCAGTATCGCAGGAGGGAAGCTCGTAAGAAGGCTTCAGTAGAAGCCCGACTCAAGGTACCAAGTTTGATAAACCTGAGTGTCTCTGGTGTGGCATGAATGTACTTTTTTTTTTCTTCTGTTTTGGGTTTTTTTTTTGATTCTACATTTTCAGCCAGATAGTTTTAAACCATGACTTCAGTTTTTGCTCTGTGTCCGAAACGGAAAGTTTGTATCCTGAAAGTAATGCAAACTAATTCTGTACATCTTACTGACATTTTATTCAAGCATTCAAGTGTTCTTATGTCCGGTACCTTCTATGGTTTACCTGTGGACAGCTACCCTTGTCCTGTGTATCCTGTCAGCCAACAAACTTTTGTCTTAATAATTGAATACAAAAAATTGATGATTGCATCTGAAAAAGGATCGGTCAGTTTCGCCTCTGACTTTTACATGGGTTTAGGGAAGACAGCAAAAATACATCACACTTCTTGTCTCTTGTGGAAGTGTGCACCATGATTTTCCCCCTCCTACACATGTGCACATGTGAGTGCATCCACGTTCACAGACACAGACTTAGCCTGAAACAGGACTATGGTCATCCTGTGTTTATTGTCCATATTGTACTGCAATCTGTGTTTTCTTCCTTCACTGGTACTCACTAGCCAAGTCATTGCAGACCACTATATTAAGTACATGGAGTAGAGTCTTAGGAAAGTGCTTTGGGAAACATTTTCTCAGATCAAAATGGCTGGTATACACTATATCTAATCGTATATTTCAGTATAAGGTAATTTATCTTATGGCTATTTAATGGCTCCTTCTTTGTGAAAGAACTACTTTGTGAAGTAAAAGAAAGCCAGTTTTCTTTCACAGTGAAGAAGTCTGTTAGCAAATTACATGTTCATTCTTGTCTGTATCATAGAAACAGAAATTTTTCTGGTGACTTGGACTGGGTTTTTCAGATTTAAGTCAGAAGCATATAGTGTGGAGTCTATTAATAATGGATCAGCTCTTTAGTTACTGTGAGCTATTTATAATATATGAGCACAGTCATTTGCCTGGAGTACTTTATCATTTGCCTGGCTGCTTCTATAGACAGTCATGAGTAAACTTTGTAAGTCTTGTAAATGCCTAAATCCACTTTATGGCTAGTTTTCTTGTTATTTACTTTAAGTTACTTCAGTCATCTGTTGGTGGTCAGAAAAAGCTGTTCCAAAAAGAAGCAGTTCAATAGCCCTTAATCCCTTTCAGGTTGCATTCCTGAAGCAGATGATGGTTAGTGATGGCGTTTTTCCCATAAGAATTACTATAATGGATGGGAGCACAGAAAGGATGTAAGAAATACTCTTGCTCTGCATTTAAACTGTATATAATTATGGTGTGGAAGATGGAGAGACACAGGGATCAGGATCATCAGCCAGAGGATTTGCTGACTTCTCAGGCTGGATTACGGCTTCATCTGTGTGAATGAACACATGGGAAATCTTTCAGCATGAACATGTTAGTGCTTCTTTCTGACTGGATATGCTTTCATCTTTGTCATTTTCTTCGGGTGAATCTAGATATCCTCTCTGTATCCTCTCTCAGATATTTAAGTATGTCCATTCCTTCCATCCTGTATTTGTTCCTGTGTAACAATTTTTTACGGGAAAAACTGCTTTGAAATGTGTCAAACTCCTCTGTTTCATGCAGGAGACTGATGGTGGTTAGTAAGCAATGTTTTTGAGGTTTGGTAGCAGAACTCTGAAATAATGTGGGGATGGGCACCAGGTAACACTGTGGGCTGGTGCTTTAGGCTCTGGTGTCCAAAATATAGGTGAAGAGCTGCTTGCACTCCATTCCAGAGCCTGTAAAATTACAAATATTGGCAGCCATCTTTGTGCCCTTATGCTGTCAATGGAAAAACTACTTCTTTCTGAAGAAATACTGTGTATATATCCTAGGAGAGTTTCTAGGTCATGGGTCTTCCTGAGTATAAACATGCATGATCCTCTCCTTTTTGATTCTTAGCTGCTGTGCAATCATGAATTTGAACTGTAGGGCTCTTGGGAGACCAGGCAGCGAGGATCCTGTTTCCACGGCTTCGTGTTGAGGGCTGTCACTTCAAAAGACACAAAAATGAAGTTTTGAGCCCTGTTCTCTGGATGGCTTGGTTTTGTTTTCATTTCTTTAAGACAGTGATGGTCAGTCCAATTTAAGATGAATAGGCATTGTAGGAAACAAAGCCCACAATGCATGGATGCTTCACTCCCTGTCCCCCCCCCATCCCCTGGTGCCAGCTGACTATTAGAGGACAAACTGAACATGGGTGGCTGTCTGTTTTTAGAGTTTTTCTTACCCATTTGTGTCAGAAAACGAGATCAGCAGTTGTTTCTGTTTGACATAATCAAGCTTCTGCCAAAGTTAAATAGGCGAAAATTTGAATAAGTTATATTTAGAAGATCTGCCTCAGAAGAAATTGAAATATCGAAACAGAAGCACTGAACATTTAATGATCATGTGATTTTTAAAATACTTTATGGTCAGCTGTAGAAGGTTGTGTATGAATATTGTATTGACTGTTTGAGTATCCTAGTTATCCCTGTAAGGGAAAAACATATTAATGCAGCAGTATTATAGATAGATGCAGTATAAAAATGCCTTACCATTGCTTAATTGTACTCTAAGTCTGGCAGGAAAATACATTTTTATCAAGAAAATCAGCATGTCATAATTTGAAAGTACATAAATAACACTAGTTTAAAAACCACTGCATTTTTCCGGGACTTTCCCAGTACATTTAAAACACAATAAATGTTGTTCGCAGTTACCAGGATTTCCTCTTTGGCTTCTAGTACTCAACAAAAAGTTCCATGCCTGTCCAAGTTTTTGGGCCTTAAAAGTCTGGCAAAAAATGTGTTTTGAGCTTAGTAAAATCGTTAGTGTCTCACTTCTTTACTGGTTGCTTTGAGTCCTCCAGACATGCAACTGAGTTTTCACTGATCACTTGTCTTTGGCTTTTCTTTTGAAATTTTTTATTTCTAATTGTGTTTTCCACTCACCTGATTTCACCTTCATCACATCTTTTTAAAAACACTTATGTAAAAAACATGCTGTGAAAGGGATCTGATTTCTTTCACTCAGATGTGCACTATAATGCATTTTCTGTAAGGTGTTTGGTCTGTCAAATGATATTCAGGCTTAATAGCCTTTTTGAAGAGTCATCATTTCAAGTGTCACCTGTCATAAGAGATCTATATCAATAACCTGTCTTTAAACCAAAATAATCTACTAGTTGGATTGTTGGTCTGGTTGCTGATGTTTCACAGCATCAAAATTGTATTCAGTTTGAGAGTTGTTGTTTATTTTGACTGAATCACTTTTGATATTTTTTTTCCTTCAGGCATGACAGTCTGGAGGGTGTTTTGGTTTGGGTTTGTTTACTTTTTTTTGGAACATTTCAGAATTAATTTTTTTTTTTCAAAACATTTCCAGTTTCTAGTCAAAATTTGTAATTGCTTTAGTAAAATGCTTTGAGAATCTGTACATACCAAACACTATTGAAACATCTGGATCAGCTTTCTTTTGATATCCCCCTTTGACATTAATTTATGAAAGAAATGCAAAGAAATCTCATTCTGCCTTCCCAGAATTAAACTTGATAAATCTGTATTAAACCTCTCCTGGTTTAATACAGATTTATCAAGTTGATGATCTATCTGCCTAAGATGCTACGTTAACTTTGTTGGTGAACCAGTTTTATCTAGGTCCTTTAAAACTATATACAACTTCAAAACTTGAGAAAAGAATATTTGCACACACACAAAGTTGTGCATGCGTGAAGTTGCACGTTTCTAGGAAATTATAATCTTTCATTTTTTTTCCTCTGAACATGATAGCTGCTGAAATGAAAATTAGTTCTTGAGAAATGTTGAAAATGTGGAACTTGTTATGATTAATAAGAATTCTTTCTTTTTTTTTGTATTTAAGGCAGCAATACAGTCTCAGTTAGATGGAGTACGAACAGGCTTAAGCCAACTGCACAATGCACTGAATGATGTGAAGGACATTCAGCAGTCTTTGATAGATGTCAATAAGGACTGGAGACAGAGCATCAACACTATAGAAAACCTCAAGGATGTTAAGGATGCTGTAGTGCAACACAGCCAACTGGCAGCTGCTGTAGAAAATCTCAAGAACATATTTTCAGGTAATCTAATGTTCTTTACATGATCCATCCCATACTGGAAGCTTTTTAGGTGGTGCTAACCTTTAGGTAAGGTTCTCAAGTAATGTCAAGAACTTTCAACCTCACTGGGAATGAAGAATTAAGGAAGAATTGCCTTCAGAGAATCACATTCAGAGAAGTAGCTGGTAACCATTTAATAGAGATGAAGACTAAATTGTGCTGTAGGAACTTCTAGTGTGTTCTGTCTCCTCATCAAAACACAAAGAAGTTTCTTGCTAGCAATCAGTAGCAGGGATAACATGCTTAATATAAAAGGCTGAAATATGCAAGCAACAAGTAGAGAAAGAATATTTGTAAAGTTCTGGTATGTTGGCACCTGAGTTGTGCACCTACAGTAAATCTTGTGGGTACAAATAGTCCCAAATGATTTTAGGAGCCAAAAACATTTTCCAAACAAAGATAAAAATTGGAAATGGCAAGGTCTCCAGTCGAAGATTACCTGACAGTCTTTCACACACACAGCAGTTAGGAACCTCAGGGCTTTCTGTTGATGTTGTAAGTATAAACTGAAGTTCACTTTCAACTGTGCACAGTCCTTGCTTCAGAATCAGGCAGCACAATCGCAGAAACCAACTTGTGCATAAAGCAGTTATACATGGAAGACAATTCGTTTTTGTACCACTGCACAACTGTGAGGGTTTGCAAAATAACATATGATTAATGTGATATAAGGGATACTGTGAAGATAAAGAAAATGGGATTACCTCTGTCATTTGGTGCAGTTTTTTTAGTGTGCATTACATTCCATCTTGTATCGTGGTGAATTCCTTTCCAAGACTTTTCTGCTTATAAATAATTTTAAGTATTTTACCCCTATAGCCAGGGCTAAACTTATACTTACTCTCCTCTTATCTCCTGATACTCATACACAAAGTGTACCTATAAAGAAAAATTGTTTCCCAGTCAGATTAGATTAGTTTACTCTCTCTAAGCCTGTATCCAACAGTTGCAGTACCAAACTGGGATACAGTGTGCAACTTAGAGAAAAAGAGTATTGTTTACATGCAATGTCTAGCAGCTAAAAACAAAGAACAACAAAATTATGGATGTTCCAGTGCTGAGTTGTTTTGTTTGTGCTGTTCTGTTTGTGTTGTTTCCTTTTGCACAGATGAATGCAGTTGAGACAATAAGCCTTTTCTTCTCAGGTACTGAGGAGATTCTAGTATGAAGCATCTTCCACTGGAATTGCTAAACAGTATACTTGTTTTGCTCGGAGATCATCAAATGTTCTATACACCAAGTGGTTTTTGTCATGATTCAAAAGACAGTTACACACAATCATTAAACCTTTTTGGTGGCTGCCAGTTTTATCACTTGTCTTTTTTGCAGTTACAGTTTTTCTGCTGAGATTTTTCAGTTCTTTCCCCACAGAATCCTAATCCTCTTCTGTAGTATTCCTCAAATACTGAAAAATAATAAAGAAATAAAAGCTTCCAAATATTTTAGCAGCATAGGTAATTATCCCTATTTTTCCTGTGTTCCTTAAGTAGGCAAAAACTGTTCTTTCAAAGAGGAGGTAAAATTTGGCATTTGTTGGGTTTATGCAGCCTCAGGTTCAGCAGAGTAAGTGACTTTTAGTCAGGTAAGTTAAAGAGTTTTTTGTGTACGGTATAAGAAGGCTCATTCTGCAATTTGTTTCATAGTAGACTTTCCTGGATTCATTCATTCATTTATTAGGGGCGTGAGGGAAGGAGGAAATTATGCTCTGTTGGGACTGTGATCTTTGTGTAGCCACTGATCAAAATGGACCACTCTAGTTATTAATGTATAAAGTTACATTTATATATAAAGTAATGTATAGCCTTTACTAACAGTTTTTGAAAATTTCAAAATAGCTTTATTTAAATTATTTAAAAATAATTCCTACAGCTGTTCTCTGGCTTTTTTCCTAGTGATTTTACGATCTTGTATTTATTCTTTATATTTTGATTGTGTGGTGCTGTACCCTTTGTGATTTTTCTTCTTCTTTGCCTTTTTTTCAGTTCCAGAGATAGTCAGGGAGACCCATGACCTGATTGAGCGAGGGGAACTTCTGCAAGCTCATCGAAAGCTGATGGATTTGGAGTGCTCTCGTGATAACCTCATGTATGAGCAGTATCGCATGGACAGCAAAAACACACATGACATGAACCTCATCCATACATACTTTGGGGATATGCAGAAACTGTCTGAGGAATTGGCAAAGCAGCTTTGGATGGTGGTTCAAAGATCTCTTGTCACGGTCCGTAGAGATCCAACCTTGCTTGTTTCTGTTGTGAGGATAATTGATCGGGAGGAGAAAATCGACAGGCGCATGTTAGACCGGAAAAAACAGACTGGGTTCATACCTCCTGGCAGACCAAAGAAGTGGAAAGAAAAAATGTTCAACATTTTGGAAAGAACTGTGAGCACGCGAATTGAAGGCACTCAGGCAGACACTAGAGAGTCTGACAAAATGTGGCTCGTGCGGCACCTGGAAATCATCCGTAAATACGTCCTTGATGACCTGCTCGTGGCTAAGACCCTGCTGGATCAATGTTTTCCTCCACATTATGACATTTTCAACAGATTGCTAAACATGTACCATCAAGCTTTGGCCACCCGAATGCAAGAACTTGCTGCAGAGGATCTGGAAGCAAATGAGATTGTTAGCCTTCTAACTTGGGTTTTAAACACATACAACAGGTAAGGCCCCCTTATATTTTCTGTTAGCAATAGCTGAGAGTAAGTGTGCAAAACACGGTGTGTTAATATTTGCGTGTGTATTAACATACAAGAAGATAAAAAAGGATAATATCAAAACAACAAGTTCTTTACTGTTTGTTACACATTTTGCTTTCTGGCAATTGCTCCTTAAAACTTGTTTACGTTTTCTAATATGTAATTTTGAGTTGCTTAAAGTTTTAATGCAGTTAAAGACCTGCTCGAAGCTACAGTCCCCTTCTATTTGTGTACCAGATTGGTGAAGAATTTGGAAGAGCAGAAGGGGCTGAGAGCTCATGTGTGTGTACCAAAATGTTTGTTGTAGCCACAACCCAGGAAGATTTTTATGGTTATTAACTTTCTACTGTTCTTTTTTACAGGGGTTGGGACTGTTTCAGTTGCTTCATTACTGTTAAATGGAAAGAATGTAGTAACTTCCTTCAGGATTTCTCTCAAAACTCCGTGGTGATTTGTTAATTTAGAAGGATTTCTGCTAGCAGGTTATTTCCTCTGATAGACACATTTCTTTTGAGTTGTGTGATTTGTTGGGATAACTTAAGCTTTGGGGAGATTTTTTTACCTCCTCTTTTTTTTTTCCATCCTGTAGGTAGAAACAGCTCAAATGACAACTGTTTAGTTTTTGCTGGCGTGTAGTTACTAGAGCAACTCATTTGTTTAGGAAAAGTACTGCTAGCCTTTCTGTGGTGTATGACTGTAATCCTGTTCTGAATAGCTGGCATTGATCCAGATTCTGTGCTGTGTGTACTTTTGCCGTCTTCAATTGTTCAATCTTGCTAATGAAGCAAGTTGAATGCTTGGTGTAAAGTAAATAGGTAGGAGATAATACCGTTCTGGTGAATTTTTATAACCAGCTTTAAGATTCATTTTGTGTTCAGAACTCTGGGCTTTAGTCTACAAGGCAAAGTTCTCCTACTTTTTCTTCCCTGCAGGGAACAATGAGGACCATCCTCATTGCATACTTAGATACCCATGCAGAGTATATAAGAGATGTAGCCAAGTTATTGGCCTTAAAAAGCCGAGTTAATTGACCTTTTCTTCTTTTGAAGGCCAGAGGAATAACTGCAGTGAATGAAAATCAGAAATGTGAGTCCTTCTACCTACAGTGGTATGACCTTGGCAGAAATCCTGCTCCTAGGTTCTTCATTTACGTCCCTGGGGCTTACGTTCCAGTAAGGCAAATCTTGGTCTTGAAATTGCCTTTCCCCAGAAAGCAAAGTGTATTGTTACTGAGTTAGACTGTTCAAAGTTAAAGCTCTCTCAGTCCTTGTATTCCATCAGTGGCAGGGCAAAGTGAGGGAGCAAAGCCAGAGTTGCATCTGTTTACAAAGCAAACAAATCGAAAAGGGTCACTCCTGCTAAAGCAAATTACATGGTTTGTGGCACCTGGTAGCTGAGTTTTGTGAAGAAAAAGAAACAGTGAGGGAAGTAGACACAGTATATCTGAGAATGCACTTCTACCCTGTATATCTCTGTAGCAAGTGGGATGGATATTATCTTTCAGGAAAAAAATAGGGTTTGACTTTCTCTTTTCTCTTAAAAAAAAACAAAAAACAAGAGGGCAGTACAGTGATTTTTTTTTTTTTTGTGTGTTACAATAAAATGTTATAAAGAGGATGTTAATAACTGGAAAAGGTTGCCCAGAGAAGTTGTGGATGCCCTGTGCCTGGAAGTGTTCAAGGCCGAGTTGGATGGGGCTCTGAGCAACCTGGTCTAAGGGGCTGGCATCCCTGCCCATGGCAGGGAGTTGGAACTCTAAATAATCTTTAGAGTCCAGCCCAAACCATTCTATGATCATTAATTGTTGTGTATGTTTGTAGTGTGCAGTGGAGGAAATTGGCTCATGTTTGTGGCTGGAAAAGTAAAGTTCTCAACAGGGACACTTGCGGAGCTTATCAAATCTCAGTTGCCGGACATCTCTTTACAATAAACAGTTCTCTGTAGGGATATATTTCTAATAAATTGGGAAGGAGGATGGACTATATGACATCATGAGAGCCGTGTTTCTGTGATATTTCACCCTCTTTTTCCCTGTATCAAATATAGGTTCTAGACTGCTGTTACATTTCTTGTTCACTTCTATGGAACACTGTATATATGTGGGAGATAGTTTTGTCCTTTCTAATTTTTCTCTACTTTTATTAAATGTAATTGAACATTAGAGGGAAAATATGCATTTGTATTGTATTTGCATATTATAGCTGCACTTCAAAACTGACTCAGAGAATACTGACCAATTAAGAGAAGCATCAAGTGTTTTTTCCCTGTAATGAATTAATAAAAAAATCCAGCATAACTTCTGTTTACAGTAATTGCAAGATAGAATCTATAAAAGGATTTTGGCACTCTTGTAATCAGAGCATGTCTTGGAAGGTCTTTTTAGAAATGTGCTCAACTCATAGCTGAGAAATAAAGTGATGCTACGTGTGGAATAATAGCCTTTAATATTTGAGTGGGATGCAGTTTTAGTGTGCTGGGTGGATTTCTCTTTGATACTGAAGTCAATGAGACTTTTGGAAACATACTGTTGTTCAAACTGTACTGGGTTGAGACCAGAACTCTGATCTGTGTTTTAGGGAAAAATATAAGTCTTGTAAGATCCTGAATCCCATAATCATAACATTATTTTATCAGATACTGATCAGGTGGTGACAAAACTGCTAGGAGTTCCCCAGCATTGCTACAGATAGTGTCAACAATCTTCACTCTAAAGAACAGAAGGAATGTTACTATGTATCTAGTTAATGTCTCTGTAACCTTGTGAACAAGGATAATGATGTATAATGAGAGTCATAAACAGCTTCTCACATTTCCCCTAAATCAACCTAGAGCAGGTCCTGCTATTACATGTATTCTTTCAGTAAACAGCAACAGAATAGATTGAGCCACTTAAAATAACTTCAGTCTATTTTCCTACAGGCTCAGGAAGGTGTTACAAGTGTAGAGTGTTCCATCACAGTAGCTGTTATGGTTTCAAAGACAAGAATTTTGGTATTTAAATGGTTAGCTGTAGTGGCTTTTTCAGTGCTTTGAGATTTATGTTTTTTCATGACATGGAAGCACCACTATGCTGACTCACTGCAAAACTTCAACTTGCAGAACCATACAAACTGGACAGTTGTTTAGGAATTTATTTTTAAGTTGCTATTTATTTTTATAGTAGCCGCTGCAAATATAGAATTTGTGGTTTCCTTCTGAAAAGCACACTATAAATGGAATGTGAAACAATTCATGTTATTATGATTGAATATATTTCCATCAACTGTAATAAACCACTCTCTGAAGAGTGTGGTTTTGAGCTATTGATTTTTTTGAGCATGAAATATAAGAGGTCTTGTGCTTTGGCATAGCTTTGGGTGTTTTTTAGTTACACAAGCCACTCATCATATAATCTTATTATATATAGATGCCAAATATCACTGTAAAGTATTAATTTTATATAATCCTTGTCAAAATATTTTTGAAGGTTGCTCTAGTTTCTTTCAAATTCTATAAAGTCAAGAACTGTCCTTTGCAAGCAAGTGCTGTTACACAGTACACATGCAGTGCACTTTTGATTTGTCGTGGAAGATGCCTCTCTCTCATAGTAGCTATATTCTCTACTGAGACAGGAAGCACAGGTAGATTTTCTCTTAATATATTTTAATTTTTATATGGATGTGATACAAGTAGCAAAAGAGAAGCTGTTTTGAGGAACTGAGCACAACAAAAAAACCTGTTGCTGATCTTACCCATTCTAAAATTCAAAATGTGTAAATTGTCTGTCATCACCTCTGAAATTTAAAAGACATATTAAGAAGTCTGCTATTTAGAGCCCACAGGTTCAACCTGTTGGCCTTTTTTTCATTTTAAATAATCACTTATTTAGTTTTAAATAATCACTAATAGACGTCAGGAATGGATGGGAGGGTTGAATATTTAAATGTAACATTTTTCTGTTATATGCTGGGCTATAGCTTTTGAATTCTGCTCTTTCTTTTATATAGTTTTATTTACATTCCTTGTAAACACTCTTATTGTTGCAGTTATTATTAAGAACTTTTTGACACATGTAGGTATTGGAAAATTGGAAATTTGCCCTTTACAGTGGACATACAGAAAAAGCTGCATAATCTAACTTTTTATATAATTTTTCTTTACTAATCTGCAAGGCTTTTTTTTTTCTTTTATAATTCAGTGCGGAGATGATGGGAAATTCAGAACTGTCTCCAGAAGTGGATGTAAATTCTCTGGATCCTCTGCTTTCGCAAAATGTGGTAGACCAGCTTCTCAGCAAGTATATGTCAACGCTCACTGTGAGTAATAATAGTGCAAGGACACCTTCAGATGAGTTTATAGCTGCATTAGTACCTCAGTGCTGTTCCTCCATCTGAGAAAACTAATGTGACAAATGTGAATCCGACACCATTACTTTTATATGTTTTCATATCCTATGTGTAGGTTTCTTTATAAAGTTATAATCAGATGATTTTATAGGTGTAAGCCATGACATTTCAAGGAGTTATGCTTTTACAGACTATTGCTAATAATTTCTTAGAAAGGAAGGAATTCCAGTATTCTTATGCCTAAATCCACAGTGCTGGTCTGTTAGGTGTTACTATACTTAGAAGACACTGAATGCAGTTTGGTTGGTAAAGTAACTACATCAACATTTGTTACAGATGTGATCTTTTGAAAGTAATCAGGAGGTTCATGTTTTTGCCAGTTCAGTTCTTTTAACAGCCTTTTTTTTTTCATGCCTATCAGCTGCATGAGCATAATTTCCTTTTGTGGATGCCCTTTCATGTGCATCTTAAATATAAAGGCAGTGCTTCTTGGTTATCCTAATAGTTGCTAGAAATTGGTCAACTACCTGGGAAAGCAATCTTTTGTTGTCAGGTTTGTTAATGTATTTTTCTTTAAAGATCCACTGATTGCCTCTAACTGGATGTTTGGATGGTTATAACTTTGGACTTGCTGTTCTTATATTGTTCAATGAATTCCTATTCCTCCTAAGTTTAGGAGCTCTGCCAAGCAGAGGAGGGAAATTTTTATGCTTCTTTGGATGTGTCAGCTACTAAAATATGTCTGGCAACAGCAACTACTCAGACTTGATACTCATCACAATAATATGAACCAATCTTGTTATGTCTCAAGGAAGTTGCCAGTAGAGGCTCTGCTTCACATTAGCTTTATTAGGACTTTTATGCAAAGTTTATTTTTTCTGTACTTACCTTTAGGACCAAAAAACATTGGTTTGTTTTCTCAAGCTACTTTTGTCTTGGTCCAGGAAATGCCTTTGAATTCATTTTGACCTCACTTAGGATGAAAAAATATACCTATATTAGTTTTTCAGAATTGTTTTTTTCCCTACTTACTGGAAAATATTATGTATAGAGTATTTATTTATAGAACATAAAGCTGCTACTCTGTTAAACAGAGTGGTTCTCTTTTTGCTGGTTTTGATGTTTGGATGGATCTTTTTTTTTTTTTTAATGGAGAAAATACTGAAACTACCTATTTGTTTCACTTCTACTTTATTTCTTTTGATGTTGTCTAAAAGTGTTTATAAACAAAATATAACTACTTCTGTTTGGGTAAATGAAAGTATTTCGTAATTGTGACTATCAACTTAAACCCAGATCTTTACATCAATAAAAAAATCTCATTTTCGTAAGAAATAAAATGCTAATAGATTTTAACAGATTTCTAGCAGATTTTTTTTTACCCAATCACCTCAGCTTGAAAAAGTTATTGCAAATGCTGATATTGAGGTGAAAAAAGTCCCTTGGGCTGCTGGCTTTTAAAACATTAGTTCTGCTTTGCAAATCATGTCTCATCAAAGCAGTTCCCATGCTCATGAGGAAAAAGAGATACTACATAGTTTCACGTAATTGAAGATGGTACTATGTGGACTTCTTTGCCCTTACTGTACATGCCTGTTACATATTGGAAAGAAGTAAGAACATTTATGTTACTAGGCGTTTTAAGCAAATGTGAACAAAGTAGAATAAAGGCAGAAAATATCAACCCAACCAAGAAAGAAATCAAAGAATCCAATTACATATTTAGCAAACATGCTGGCCTTTACCATCTGCTCTTGTGAATAGGTCTGTTATGTGTCATGCAGAAAACTGGCTTGATCTGGTTCTAAAAACAGTCTTTCTTAATGTCCGTTTGCTGTATAATGAGCTTGTCGGATGGGAGGAGAGCCAGCTATTGTATCCATCACTGTGTTCTGCAGCATTCAAGTTCCAAGAAACACAACCCATTTCAATCTAATCCTGGGATTTTGTCCCCAGCAGTAACAAACATTAGTTTCCTAAAACGTAGGTGTAAAAGGAACTACAAGCAGAAATGTGCTATTTTTTGTACACTGTTTTACCCTAATTTTTTCAGTTGTTGAAAAATTCAGTTTGAAACCTAAAGCCTGAGCCCAAATTTAGTAAACATGTTTATTCTGACAAACTAACTTGCCCTTTGTGTTAGGAACACTCCCCTTCCAAAATGTGCATAAGCTTTAAACTACATCACTGATGTACCAGTACTGACCTTGGTCAGTGCAAATTTTAATTTGTCCCTGTTACCTATATACTGTAGGAATGATGAAAATGGTCAACATTATCTGTTACTATGCTACTCTTCATTATGGAAATGGCTGTTATTCCAGATATTGTAGCAGGGTGTTTTGTGTTATTAAATTAAGAAAATCTTTTCTTTCTCTTTGTTGCTTTATATAATGAAGTCTAACATCATTGGCTGGCTACGAAAAGCATTGGAGACAGATAAAAAAGACTGGATAAAAGAAACTGAACCAGAAGCAGATCAAGATGGGTACTATCAGACTACACTCCCAGCTATTGTTTTTCAGGTATAAGAGAACTTGGTTATTCTAGAAAACCTACAGAAGCAGTACATGGATTTGGGGGAGTGAAGGGATGTGAGGGGGAAATCCAGCATTTTGGAATGTCATTGTTTCTATGTCTTTTGAAGTATAATAGGGTTTCTTTCCTGTAGAGTTCTTAGTTGGAGGGGGTTTTATTTGGCTTTTTTACATTAAAGCTTAAAGACTTTGTTCTTTTTATGTGTAGATTAGAAACACATTTTTCCCAGCCTGTTCAGCATATCTGTGTTTAGTTAACTGCTTTTATGTAGGTCTCTTGATGTAAATTTGTAGTATACACCTACCAGATGAGATGTTTGTAAGTTATTAGAACAGTGTTTGTTAATAGAATGCTGAGTGAGTTAGGCTGCTTGTTGGCATGGTGCTAAGGTAGTTAGGCATGTATGTTTCTAGAAGTTATTCATTACACAAACACCATAATACTAGAATAAAAAGTTCCATTAAAAGTTAAAACTGTTGTTGTTTTAAACGCTACTTCAGTTAACACTAATGCCCATCCAAATTATTAAATATCCTTAAAACAGAAAAGATAAAGCTAAAGGCCATAAAAATACCCAAACTTGCACCACCCTGTTGTCGGTAGTGGAAAGTTTTGAAAGTGATCTTTATCAAGCAGAAAAATGTCAGCTTATTATGCTCATTTTCTAATTTTTCTTTACAAATATTTTGTTAGGTAACTTTAATGAAAGTTTCTTCTTCCTGCATTTGTTTCCCACTTAATTATTTTCCTGGCTTATACCAGGATTTTTGGTACATTCTTTCACATTTGTATTAGGGCCAAGGTTGACTTCATCTAATCGTTTTCAGAAAGTGTGTGATGTCAAACAAACTGGTGGCTGATTGGCCCTAGTGTTATGTTGTCTAGTGTTATGTTGTCAAAGACTGAAGTGTTGAGATCATGTAGCAGTGAAACTTTTAGAACCATCTCAGCATAAAAGCAGCTCATGTTTCCCCACCTGGTTTTGCACCCTTCCTTTTCAGTTCCCCTTCTCTCAAACACAGTTGCCCACAGGTCACCTAGGTCTTCTGCCTGCTTGTGTTTCCAAAGTTTAGGGGCCCCTATACTTTGATAATGTGAGATGACTACTTTCATATATGGGAAAACCAAAAGAATTTGAGTTATAAGGTTATTCATTACTAAGTACAGGAGCTGACACAAAAACTTAGATATTTTGCTGTAAAGCCAAATCACTACTGAATTAAAGATATTAAGTACTGTTTGATGAAGAAAGCATGCAGCTGTTTTCAGTATCAAGAGAAAACTGCAGCATGCATTAATGGTTGTCAGTAATATATTACTTATTCTTATGGAAATAGTGACTTTTGGTTTAGTCAGGAGCAGTTGTTGGGCTTGTTAAAAAAAAAACCCAAACAAAACCAAAACTACCAACAACAAAAAAAAACCACCAAAAAACCCAACAAAAACCTTATGTGGAACTGGTGCTAGAGAGTGTCTCCAACAAGGGAGGACTTCTGTCTTTGGTTTACCACCAATAAAAGCCTCTCTTTAAAATTAATCTATTTTCATCTTAGATGTTTGAGCAGAATCTTCAGGTGGCTGCTCAGATAAATGAAGATTTGAAAACAAAGGTACTCCTTCTATGTCTACAGCAAATGAATTCATTTCTAACCAGGTAACATAATGTTTAAAATACAGCTGCTTTATCCTGCCTTGGTTTCTCTTTGTTCCTACAATTCCAAATCCTGTTTTTCTTTGTTTCTGTGTTTCTTTATTGCTTTGTCTTTCTTCATGCCAAATAAGCTTTTCTTCCCTTTCCTTTTCTTGCTTGCATCTCCCTTTCCCCAGTTTCACTGCAGAAGTTCTTCTGTGCTGGTGACTGACACTTTTAAGTTCCACTCTGTAAATGGCTCTAATTTTTTGAGTTGGTTTTGCTTTCTTTTATATCTCAAATTTATATCTCTTTATTGTAAGGAAGACAGAAGACACCTCCTTGGCTGGATTCTGACCAGAACAGAGAGACTAAACATCACATGAGCAACAAGCCCTTTATAAAATACTTCTAAATACTCAAGCCCTCATGGAGCATTTGGACCTATGGGTGTACTTAAGTAATTACATATTTGCATCTTGTTTAATACCATTCCTTGTATATGTTACAGGTACAAAGATGAAGCACAGTTGTATAAAGAAGATCATCTGAAAAATCGTCAGTATCCTCAGTGCTATGTTCAGTACATGATTGCAGTCATCAACAACTGTCAAACCTTTAAGTAAGTCTGCGTGTTCCTGCAGTATTGTGAGAAAAATAGCTTTAGATATTTCAT